>NC_034607.1:23067389-23079705 GCF_900095145.1 Mus pahari | reverse complement strand
AATTATAGGCAGTTGTGAGCCTCATGATGTGGGGCTGAACCCAGGTCCTCCTGAAAAACAGCAGGTACCCTGACACCGAGTCACCTCTCCAGCCAGCCCTGTCTCCAGTTTTTTTTTTTTTTTTTTTTAAGATTTTATTTATTTTATGTGAGTATACTGTCATTGTCTTCAGACACACCAGAAGAGTGCATTGGATCTCATTACAGATGGTTGTGAGCCACTATGTGGTTGCTGGGAACTGAATTCAGGACCTCTGGAAGCGCATTAACATCTGAGCCATCTCTCCAGCACCCCCGCTTCTCTGCTTTTATTAGGACAGTCTCATGTAGCCCAGAAAATCCTCTTGCCTGCCCCAATCCCTGGGGATGACAGACCACGTGATGCTACACTAGACTTGCACTTTAGGTTACACTTGCAGGCATCTTTAGGAACTAGAGCCTGAAACTCAAGTGCTTTCTAAACAGTCTGAGAATCTCTCTTCAAAGACATTCACAGCAGCGTTTTAAGTTTTGGACAGGGTCATTCAAAAGAACTATAAGAACCTTGGGCATTGGTTCCCAGCACAATCAGAGCTTTGGATCGGTTCGGCTTCCAAGCTCATTCCCTGTTGGACCCATTTAGCCACTGGCCCAGGAGCCCTGCCCATCTGCCTGGAAAGCCCGCCCACCTACCAAAAGCCCCACCCACTGGCCCAGGAACCACACCCACTACCCCTGGAGCTTCATACACTCGACCAGAGCTTCACTCACTGGCCTGGGAGCATCACCCCAGTGTGTCCCTAAGGCTGGGTCTCACCTGAGAGACAGAATGCAGTCCTGAGCCCTGGTCTCGCTGAGCCGCACGAGGTAGCTGCCTTCCTTGCAGAGGGACAGAAGGTTCTCAGCCTCCGCTCGGCTCAGGGGGCCGTGAAACCACCTGGGTAGGGAGGAGATAGACACCTCAAGAAGGGGGAGCAGACTTCAAACAGCTGAGGGGAGTAAAAGGGCAGGACCCCAGGGCAAAGCGAGACACTTCCATTGGGCGTGAAAAGTGGGGGCCAGCCTGGGATACATGAGACCTTCACAAAAGAAATGAATGAATGAATGAATGAATGAATGAGTCCTAGGGGCCACCCCTCCTCCAGGGACTGCACTCACGGCTGCTTTTCCAGGGCAAGGGTTGTATCCACACGCTCCGCAGGCTGTGGTCTCCAGGGCTCCTTGGTGGAGCACGGAGTCCGTTCCCAATCGGGACCATCAAATTGCACTGGAAGAGGAGAGAGAGAGAGAGAGAGGTTAAGTCCCATTCACTCAGGGGGCAGAGCAAAAGCTCTCCAAAGGGATTTCAGTGATGGAAATGGAGCCTAAGATAGGACAGGACTAACTCAGGAGCTGAGATTGGTCTTTGGAAGTGAAATGGCAAGGCCACCCAGAAATCAGGCACTATGGTAGGGGATGGGGGTAGTTCTTTGACTGACAAATCAGAGCACAGGGGGTGTGGCCAACAGGGATAGGTTATAAGTTTGTAATCAGGGGTCCCTTCCATGGTAAAGGTGCCTGTGGGGAACCTGGGCTACTGGAGCTTGATCCCCAGGACCCACATGGTGGAAGGCAAGCTCTGGTTCAAGTCATGGCCCCATTTCTTCCCGACCTGGGTTATTTGACATTCTATAGGTTGATCCTATTACCCCTTTACTTGATTGAGCAAGGAATTTTCTGTTCCAAGTCCATCACTGGACAGCTCCTAAAACCCCCACTCTGCCTTCCACTAGCTCCCACACAACCCAGCGCATTCTAACGCTTACTGTACAGTCACCCTGTTGGGTTGGCCCTGGGATGACCGCAGGGTCCCAAGACCTCAGAGAACAGGCAACTGGTTCCCTTCTATTCTAGAAGCCCTCTCTGCTCCCTGGCAAAGGGATTTTCTCTGGGGGAAGAGTTGGCAGATGCCAGCCAATTCAGAGAACGGAGGCACGGGAGGGAGGAGTCCTTGGAGGGGCTCGGCCTCGAGCCTACCTGCGAAAGCCCTGGAGATGTGGTCCTTCTTCCACTCCCAAGGCTGGTCGTATTCATCTGCTGGCCTCTCATCCTCCAGGGGCCTCCGGCTCTGGCCCGAAGACCCTCCCTCTTCTGGTTTCGTAGCCTGCTCCTCATATGGAGTATCGTAAAGCTGGACAGCTCTGCTTGGCTGTTCTGGGATGGGGTGGGGGGTGGGGGGGGACACTGGTCACCCTCCCCTCCCAATAGCACATTCCCCACCCCCACCCCCAGCCATGTGTGCTCACCACTGGAGATGTTCCGGGCATCACAGGGCTCCATGTACCCACTGTGGGGGGCTGGTGGCTGAGGCTGGGCGTCAAAAGGGTCTGAGTACTCAGTGTCTGCTTCCGGCTGCTGGGAAAGGCTGGGGCTAGCTCTGGATGACCCTGATGTGGGGCACTGTACTTTCTGACTGCCCTTGCTGGGCCCGTTTCACACTTCTCAGAGCTAGGCTGGTCAGGGAGTCTCGCGTGTATCCTCCTGTCCCTGCCTCACCAATGGCCACTGGGGTTTCAAGACCCTGTTACTACACTCAGCTCTTTAAGTGGGTTCTGGGAATTTGAACCCAGGCCTCTCTCTGATATTGTTCTAATACCAGCCCTTAAGACCTTAGTAAGGACAGAGGACTATTTTACAGGTGAAGAAACAGAAGCACAGAGAGAGTTAGTGACCTGGGCAGGGTCACACAACTGGTGAGTACGAGGCAGGCTTTGATCCCAGTCTGTCTTGTCTCTCTGTGTTCCTTATTCCTCTATGCCTTCCAGAGATTTGTGGGATAAGAAGATTACAAATTTTAGGCCAGCTTGGACTGCACAGGGAAAACCTGTTCCCAAACGAAACCAAACCAAACCAAACCAACAGAGCAGTGGTTCTGGACTTTCCTAACATGGCGACTCCCAACCATAAAATCATTTTGTTGCTAGTTCATAACTGGAACTTTTAAAAATGAATTATGATATTTTATTTATTTATTATCTGTGTTTTCTGATGATTTTAGGCTATCCCTGTGAAAGGGTCATTCGACCTCAAAGGGGTCTCAACTTTCAGTAGAACAAAGCAGGGCATGCATCAGGTGCAGCTTCCATCATGCACAGCGTAAACAGTGACTGTGACACATGCCTGTCATCCTGTGACACACACTTCACAAGTAGAGGCAGGAGGAGGATCAGGAGTTCAAACTCATTGTAGCTAGTTTGAGGCCAGCCTGAGCTACGTTTGACCTGGTCTCACACAAACCAAAAACAACACCTACCCTCTGTCTCCCTGAAGGGAGAATGGGCAGAGGGAGATACTGGCTAGCCCAGAAGATCTTAGACTCCCCAGGGGCCGGGGGATGAGGTGGGGAACCCAGGGTGATAGGGACGGAACACCCGTCCAGGTCCTCCACGCACCTCTTCCCCCTGGCTGCCCAGCAGAGCCTTGGCTCTGGCCATGTCCGCAGCCTCCACCTTGATCAGCCGGTGCCTAGGAGAGTTGTACTTGGGGTCACCGGACCCGGTGATCTCTGGCTCGGGGCGTCCATTGGAATCCTCATAGGGGTCCTCGAAGTCCAGGTCCTTCTGTTCGCGGTAGGCCCGCAGGATGTCGCTCTCGGTGTAGTCGGGGGTGGGCGGCTGCGGAGGCGGCCTCCGGCTGCCCAAGTTCAGATAGTCTCGGATCCACTTGGCCATTGGTGCCCCCAAAATATGCTGGTGTCAAACAAGGACCTTCATGCCTAGCTCTGCAGCTCGTCCTGGGGTTGGGGGGAGGAAGGAGGGGAGAGAAGAGGAGGGGGAGACAAAAGGGGGAGGAAGAAGGGAGAAGAGAGAAGAGGAAGAGAACAGGGAGGTTGGAGGTCAGAAGTCCTTGGCTGGACTCAGAGCAGAGGGGGCAGCAGGTGGAGACCCTGGTGCTGCAGGCCAGGGTCTGCGGGAACTGCGAACTTTAGGGTCTGTGTTGCAGGTGTGGTGTCAACAGGACTGTTGCACATTACCCCTTCAGCTCCATGCATAAAGTTGCCAGAGGCTGAGCCACCCCAGAGGGTCGTACTCCTTGTGGGGCTGCTGTCCGATCCAGCGGACCCCACCAGTCCGAATTCCCTAAGTCCCCAGATCTCTTGACCTCCGATCCTTCATCCCCCGCCCCTCGCCACACCTCCAATTCTTTATCCCCATCCCTTAATCTCTGAATCCTTTAACTCCCTCTCCAGTAACCTCCCGATTCCTTACCCCCTCCATTTCCTTTAACCTCCCGGTCCCCTAACTCTTGCTCCACACCGCCCCCTTAATCCCTTAACCTCCCCTACCCCTTAGCCGCCTGCAGCCGCCGCCACTGCACAACAAAAGGGACTTAAACCACTGAGTTCTCAGGGCCACTGGAGGGGCGAGAACACCCGCGTCCCATTGGGTCCCGCCCTGAGGACAGACCTGCAGACCTCAGACCTTCTGTGGCTCCGGGGTGGAAACAGCAGGATTCGGACCCTGGAGGATCCTGGAGGACGAGGCCACCGGCGCGGGGACCGAGTTGCCCTTGGGACCAGGGCCGGGCAGGGATTGGGCGAGAGGCCCGAGCATCGCGCAGGGTCGCGGCTGGAGGTGGCGCAGGACGGGAGGCGTCGTCCGTCACCGCTGCGTCCGTCCGTCGCTTTGTGCCGGGCGAGGGGGAGGGGTGGGAGGCGTCGGCAGCTGCGGGTCCGCCAGCGGAGGGAGGGAGGTGGGCTCAGACCTCAAGGGCTGGGGATGGAGTTGGGAGGTCGAACCCCAAGGAGAGACAGGGCGGGCTGTAGTCGGTCAGAGTGACCCAAAAGCCATGGTCTGTGTGCCTTAGTCTCCCCAACTGGTAAGCGGTGCAGGCGGTATTGACTGCAGTTACTGCTAAGGGTCTCATGTAGCCCAGGCTGGTCTCCTACTCGCTGGCAGCAAAGGATGACCCCGAACTCCTGATCCTCCTGCCTCAGCCTCCCAGTATTTAGGGATGACACTCCAGGCTTCGTGCATGCTAGGCAAGCGCCCTACCGACTGAGACATTGAGGTTGGGGAAACTGAGGCATAGAAAGGCTTTGTGTGTGGAGCGAAACTCAAGCCACCCATCTGTCCACTTGTGCCTGGACATCTCGAGGATGGCACTGGTTGCTCACAGAGAGAGGGGTCATCCTCTTGTCACTGTGAGCTCTGCTTTCCAGGCAGAGAAACAGGCCTACAGCCAGCAGGGCATCTGGAGTAGGCTGAGTCCCCCTAACCACCCACTCCTATCTCTGTCAGGCAATGTCCCCAGGGGCCACCAGATCCGACCATGTAGTCAAGAGCTTCCCTGCTTGGAGTTTGTACGTGGCAGGAATAGCAATCAGGGGGCCTGAGGCGGAATCAAACGGCGCTTGACTTTCTGTCGCCTCAGAGCCTCCATTGGGGAACAGGCGCCTGTGTGTGTGTGTGTGTGTGCACGCGCGCGCGCACGTGTCTGAGCGTGTAAGAACAGAAAAAGCCAGAGCTATAAAGTCTTCTGATGGGAGAAGGAGGATCGCGGCAACTACCTTGGGAAAATCTTCTGGATGACTTGAAGATGGGACAGGGGCAGTCTGTATCACACTGATTCCGGATTGTAATTCACATGCTCTATCGCTGCCCCTTTTAGAAGTACAACCCAAGGGCCGGGGGCAGCTGAGAGGGTAGTATTGGCCCCCAGCACTTTAAACCCAAACAAAAACATAGGGAAAACATGGCACAAGTGGGTTGTACAACCTATCATGAAGGCCATGTAATCTGCTACACCGCAGTCCCAGAACAACCCACTTCCCTGTGCCTCTGCCAGTCCCCATGAATTCCCCCCATGGAGTCTCAGACCCCATGTACCCTGTTGGTGGCATGGCACAGAACCCGGTTCTTGTTCAGGAACAGTGTGACTGTTCCATCCTGAGGCACACATCAGCGCCCAGTGTACACTGGGCAACTGGGGCCTCAGGAAACAGCAGAGTAAGAATGGCTGTCCCTCAAATCTGGCAGGGGGTACCAAAGCATGGGGACGGAAGGGGAGGTACTTTGGTTCATAGCAGGTCTTTAAGGCTGGCGGACCTCTAGGCTACATAGTGAGACCCACTCAAAACCCAGGCATGCATGCCTTTAATCCCAGCACTCGGGAGGCAGAGGCAGGTGGATTTCTGAGTTTGAGGCCAGCCTGGTCTACAGAGTGAGTTCCAGGACAGCCAAGGATATACAGAGAAACCCTGTCTCGAAAAGAAAAAAAAAAAAAAAAAAACCCAGGCATGCATAAGTAGGGGACCAAAACACTCTGGCCATAGGGAGACGGGTCTTCGGGTCTTGCCTAGCTGTGGTCTGGAGGCAGATGCAGGGCTTGCCTTGGGAAGCCTCCAGACCCGAGGGAGGCATCAGGACCCTGCCTGTCCTGGATCCCAGCCTGATGGAGGAAGTACACACTTGTTTCCCTGAGCTCACAGTCTGAAGGAAGAGGCAACTCACTGACTTTCAGGGTCCCCAGTCTAGGGGTAAGGTCCAGCTGCTTCAATTTGCTGGAGGAACAATAGCATCTGGGACAAAAAGACCTCCCAGATGCCACTGTAGCACGCCACCCCACCCCTTGCCATGTAGCTTTGTCACCCTGCAGGGACCAGGCTTGTGACCAGCAAGCAGGCAGAGGGCTATGGGGGAGCTGGTACAGCCACTGTCTGAACGCCCAGGGCAGGGGGTGGTTCTCTTTGCCAGGGGTCCCCAGGGAGCTGATAGAGGTGACAGATTAGACCTGACAACTTCTGAGGACAGGATAACAGATACAGAGCTGGGCGAGTAGAAGACAGCAGGACAGGGCTCCAGTCAAACATCAGGATGTCCCTGATCTTGGCTTGGGAAGCCCCACCCCCAACATGGGCTGTGAGAAGGTAGAGTCCCCATGGGAAAAGCAGACTCCAACACGATCATTTCCGGTTTAAGATCAGTTTGGTGGTTCAGTCTCTAATCCCAGCACTGGTGAGGTGGAGAGCATGGCTACATAAGCCTGCTTCGCCACCTCCACACAGTGCCTGGCTCACTTCCTTCTATAGAACAGATTCAGCCTCAACATTGTTTCCTTACAGTATCAGAACACAGACTGATGTAATCCCAAATTCTACATGAAGGACTTGTGTTGAGGCCAGGCACAGGGGTGTGTGGCAGAAATCTCAGGTATTAACCCTGGGATAGCCCCTGCAGCTAGGCAGGTTCGCTTGACACACTTCTGGTTTTCAATTGATTTTCTATTCTTTCTTCTTTTTTTTTTAAAACAGCACTACTGTGTTGCATTCGGATGGAACCCCAGGCCTTGTGTATGGTTGGGAGATAGTGCCCAGGGTCCCTGCCCCCTGTCCCATGTCAGACAGTGTTCAGATCTGTGGGAGGAAGGAACCGGCCAACAGGTTCCACACAACTCAAGGACTGAAGGAGTGGACCAGGCAGTCTGTCCCGGGGTGCCTGGGGACACTGCCTCTCTGTACACTGCCAGGCCATGGCAGAAATGGTCCCGAGGCCTTTGCTGAAGGTGCTTCATCCCATCTCCTCCTCTCTTCTTGGGTCTATGACACCACAGTGGGCAATACTGATGCTCAGCTGTCGCTGTCCTCGCTGTCCCCATATGCACCCAGCTGGCTCAGGGAGGACGTGCCAGGTGTCTGGGGTGTAGGGTTGGCTGAGTTTCTGCTCTTGGGGGCACCTGTGGAAAGGACAAGTCAGTCCAGGGGAATGTGCCCAGCTTAGAGGACCCTGTGACTTGGTTACCTCAATCTTAAACTGGGCCAGAGAGATCCTGCCCAAGGCAGTTGAATGCCCACAGGACACTGGAACAGTGTCAAGGGCCTAGTGCTGCTAAGGGCCTCCATGACTAAGAGGGTGTACAGGTGAGGCTGCACCACTGGACCTGCTATGTGGCTTCAGGTAGTGGATACCCTCTCTGTGCATTAGGATCTGCCTCAGGCAAATGTTAATAGTGGCAGTGACAACTGTGTCACATGTCACGATCTGTCAACCCCAAGCCAGGCCTTTTGTAAATTTGGTGGAATTATTCAAGCTCCAAGAAAGGACACTAAAGTTGCTGGCCACATGGGCAGTGCACTAGCTACACTCCCTGGAGTCCCTTGATCCTGCAGACCCGTCACAGGGCACATTTAGCTATTACATCACTTCCAGTCCAAGCCTCTGCTCCTTTTCCCCTCTGTGTTTTCAAGACAGGTTTCTCCGTGTGGCCCTGGCTGTCCTGGAACTCACTCTGGATATCAGGTTGATCTTGAACTCAGAGATCCTTCTGCCTCTGCCTCCTGAGTGCTGGGAATAAAGGTGTGCACCACCACCATCCAGCTCCATTTTGTCTTTTGAAACAGTCTCATGTAGCCCAGGCTGGCCTTAAATTCCCTATGTAGCTGAGGCTGATCCTTTTACCTCCATCTGGTGCAGTGTGACAGGCTGCTGGTCGGCCTCTGCCCATCGAGAGCTGCAGCCTCACTCTAGTCCCTCACCCTGCCTACCTCATGAACCTTCTAGACAGTGCTGGATGCACTGGTGCCACCCATGGCTGCTGAGGGGAACTCACCTTTGGTGGTGGGCACCCCGACCTGCTCTGAGGCCCCGTTGGCTTCCGTCTTTACCTTCTTTGGTACAACCAAGCCTGCCAACTGTGCTTTGCTGCACAGGGTCTCTGCCTTCCTCTTGGTCTTCGGTACCTGTAGAGACCATGCACAGCTGCTGTCCCTCTGGCCTCCCTGACTTGGCTCTGTGGAACTAGCTTGCTTATCAAGCCTGCCCCAGATCTAAATTCCTACCTGAGTTAACATGACCTGCCCCTCACCCCACACTTCGCACTTGACTTCTCATCTGCTGCCCAGTTTCATCCTGTGTACTTCCTACCCACTCCTCAATACCTATCTTAAGCATCTGCTGGCCCGGCCCTCTTCTGGTGTGTCTGAAGACAGCTACATAAAATAAATAGAATTCATGTACATAAAATAAATAAATAAATCTTTAAAGAACAAAACAAAACAAAAAACAAAAGCTGGGGCCAGATCTGCTGCACAGTTCTGGATGTACCCAGGACCCTGATGAGACTTAGAGAGACTTAGGGAGAGCCCCCCCTCCCCCATCCTTCACAGCCTGTGGGGCAGCTTCTGGTTCTGTGGCCCTTGTGCTGTGTACTCCGTATCCATGTGGAGAAGCCAGACACTCACACAGCTAGCTGTCTCCATCAGCTGCTAGGCACCATGGTTTGAGACAGGATTCCTCAGTGATTTGTGGATCCCACCTAACACAGCCCAGAGCCTGTCTATCTTTTCCTTCCCAGAGCAGGATCCCAGGGCTGCTGGGCTGCATCTGGCTTTGATTTTTGAAGCAGGGTCTTGCTATGTCACCCATGCTGACCTCAACCATGAGAACTCCACCTGCCACTGCTCCCATGTGCTGAGCTTTATGGTGCGTGTCACCACAGCTGGTGCACTCAGCGTTTTCTATGACATTGGGCCAAACCCCAGTCTTGTGCTTGAAGGGCAGGCACATGACCAAGCGACTCCCCATTCTTGATGTGCTACTGTTTCACTGGCTGGTCCCTCCCTCAGGCTCAGAAGCATGAAACAGCAGAGCAGCCATACTGTGGGCTGTTTGTCCTGTTATCAACAATAGTCTCGCTGCCATGATTTCTCTTGTGGCCATTCAGCCTGTGTAAACAACCCACACCCTGGCCTGGCTTACCTCGTCTAGGATGGCTGTGGGGTTGGGTCTTGCAGCTGCCCGTGGCCGGGAAGGTGGAGCCTCATCCTCTGACTCAGAGTCTTCCAGAAGCCTTCGATGGCGAGCCTCCTCCAGCAAGGCCCTATGGGATGGATGGATGGATGTGATGAGGATGTACTGCAGGTCTCCAGACTCTTCTGCAGCAGCTAGGGGCTGCTGCCTCTTCCTGCTCTCTTGGTGTCAGAAACAGGGGAGCAGGTAACCACGTTAACAATTTTGAGGGTGGTGGCTCAGTGGTTGAAGACGGCTGGCACACGTGAGGCCCTGGGTTCATACCCAGCACCACAAAAATAAACATATAGTTGGGTGTGGAAGCACATGCCTACTGCCCCAGCACTGGGGGGTGGATGCAGGAGGGTCAGGAGGTCAAGACCATCCTTGGCCACTTCATGATTCTGAGGCCAGACTGGGCTACATGAGGCCCTGTCTCAAACAACAAACCCACAGCCATGGGATGGAAACAAAAAGCCAAAGTGATGGCTATGGAACAGTGGGTCTCAGGGGTCCTAGCAGCTGCACCTCAGTAGATCTGAGGGGACAGGACAAGAGGAGAGGGGCAGCCATGGAAAGATCCAGAAGGGCCTGGCTCACGCTGTCTCCCGCTCATCTTCCTCCTCCTGCTGCTGCTGCCACTGCTCCTGAGACAGGCGGTGCTGCCGCAGCATGGCCTCAAAGTCCACGTGCGCCTGCCGCTGGTTCAGGTCTTTCAGCTCTTGCAGGTTTTCCAGCACTTCCATCTCCAGCTTGGAGTCCTTTGTCCGGTTCTCTAGGACCTGGGGGTGCAAGCGCTGGTGAGAAGGCGCAGGGGTGGGAGAGGAGGTGCAAGGGAGGGTGTGTAGGTGAGGGGAGAGGGAGTAGGGATGGGTAGGAGGTGCAGATAGAGAAAGGGGATGTGGGGGGAAGGTAAGGGGGCACCTGGGAGGGGTGCAGGAGTGGGGGAAGGGCATTGGCAGGGAAGGGGTGCAGGGTGCTGTGGCCCAGGGCTTACCTTCATGGGGTTGTTCAGCTCCTCGTCCTCTCGCTCCTTCTGCACGCGCTTCTCCTCCTCCTCCAAAAGCTTCTCTGCCTGGAAGTTGCGCGTGGCCCCGTGCTCCATGGTGTAGTCCGTGTTCTCTGGATCCGTCTGTTAGAGGAGGGGAGAAAATGGCTGCCGGGTGGTAGCCTGGGCTCCTCGTGTACATTTCTCCATTTCTTCTACCAGTATCTGTGCTTACTCCTTTGGTGGCTGTGGGCCTTTCCTCCTAATGCCCACACCCTCTGGAACATTCTGTAGCCATAACAAAGAACACCCGACTCCCTCACGGACTCCTATCCCCTCATGCACACTATCAGTGCATTCCCCCTCCATCTGTGCCCTTAGTACAGCTCTAGACCTGCACCTTCATGCCTCTGGGCTGTGAGGCAGTGGACAGTGCCACCAGACAGAAGAACTGGTAAGGTTGTATTAAGTTCAGAACCCCAATAAATCTTATAATTGAGAACAGTGGGAGTTTGAACTAGCTCCTGACCAGGTTCCCACCCTGGAGCACGTGACCATGATACCCCACTAAGAGGACCATGACAACTGGTTACATAGCATAAAAACCTTGAGTTCTTCACATTAATGAGGTTATCAAGATAGGCCTGGAGTGTTTAGTCAATGTATTTCCCTTCCTGAGCACCCCTTTCTGCAAAAGGTATTTAATCTCTGGTCCACCTGAGTGAGATGTAAGCACCCCCATCTGGCATGCATAAAGCAGTCTGGACAAGCCCTTCATCAAGGACTGTCACGGGGTGCGGGTGGGGACAAGAGACCTTCGTCATACAGAGCCACGCCTAAGTCTCCAGAAGAGGGCCCCTCTGTACATTTGGCACTCAGAGCCAAGTGGGATCCTCCCCTTCGGAGCTCACAGTGGGCATGTGGACCTTATCAAAGACTCTGTTTCACTTTCCCTGAGCGGTGTGTTGGTGGCCCAGGAGCAAGGAGGAAACTCAGCCTAACACCGCTGCCTTTCACCTCCCCTGAGCGGCGGCACATCCCGCAGTATTGTGACACTCCAGCAAAGAGGCAGAAACACAAAATGACCCTGTGCTATATGCTTATCTAGCTTTATCTTCTTGCTTAAAAACTACACAGATGACCCAATGTGCCGTGTGTCTGTCGGGGTGGTGGAAGCAGGGGGCCATAAAGTGAACGAGGCTAGCCTGGGCTACAGAAGACCTTACTCAAAAATAAGGGGACAAGGGGCTAGATCCCTGGCTGCCACTGCAGAGGACCTGGGTTCAGTTCCCAGTGCCGATATGGTGGCTCACAAACTCTGTAAGTCCAGTGGCTGGGGACCCAACCCCAGCCCCTGTGGCCTTCTTGGGCACCAGACACACAAATGTTCAGACAGATATACATGTAAAATAAACTGTAACTTACTCAAGCTTATGTTTTGATGTTTTGTTCACTTTAATCAAGTCCTTTTTTTTTTTTTTTTTTTTTGAAGTTAAAGCTTACAGTGAAAAAAACAACAAAACCAACCAAAAAACCCAACCCAACCCCCAAACCCCAGCCTCCAGTGGTGCAGACGGGAAGAGTGT
>NC_034607.1:23052551-23066259 GCF_900095145.1 Mus pahari | reverse complement strand
TTGTACAAGCTTGCAATCCCACCAGCAATGGAGGAGTGTTCCTCTTTCTCCACAACCTCGCCAGCATCTGCTGTCACCTGAATTTTTAATCTTAGTACAGGAGACTGTCTTAAACAAAGCAACAAGACCCAGGACAACATGACTTTTCCTGACCCCACAACGTATCCCATACCTTGCACACATGCAGGTGAGCAGGCTTTTCTGTGTGGGGTTCTGCTGCAAGCACCTCCCCAACACTCTTTTGTGGGGTGTCCACAGAGGGAAAGCGAATGAATGAAGCCCCTACCTTGAAGGTGATCTCGGCCAAGCAGCGCGTGCACTTGATGTAGAATCGGAAGATTGGCAGGCCCAGGTAGACCTCATTCTGGACTGTTTCCTTTCGAGCATTGAACTTCTTCCCCTTGTAGATGTATTCTCCACATGTTTTACACCTGCAGCCGGGGCAGGCACATGAGTGTCTGTCCTCTGCTCCACCCCCTAGTGGCAGCATATGTACCTCCATAGGTAGGAGGGACTGCCCTGCCTGGCTGTACAGAGCTTCTGAGACCTGCCAAGGGGACAGCAGAATCCTGACCCTGGCTGCCCCATCACTTCCTGCCCTGGTTTACTGCTGTACCTACAAACACCTCTGGCTTAGTCCTACCTCAGGACCTTTGCTCTGCCGTCCTCACAGCCTGAGATTTTAACACTTCCCTGGCTGTCCAGGCGGCAGATCATCTGCCTTGCCTGCCTCATGTGTCCTTATGTTACTACAGAGGATGGGTATGATCCCCGTCCCCCACTAGCCTCTGAGGGTCAGTAGGCTCCCCTCGCCCCATCAATGATAGGCGCCTGACAACTGCCTGCATATGAGTGCGGTGGTCTGAATGAGAATGGTCTCCAAGGAGTCAGATTTGAATGCTTACTGACCAGGGAGTGTGGGGGGTGGGGGCGGGGGGGAGGAAGATGATTAGGAGGTGTGATCTTGCTGGAGAAGTGTGTCACTAGGGGTGAGCTATCCGGTGTTTCTCTCTTTCTGCCTGCAGATCAGGATGTAGTCTCCAGCCACTTCTCTAGCACCATGACTGCCATGCTTCCCATTGTGATGCCCATGGACTAACCCTCTGAAACTATAAGCAAACTCCAATTAAATGCTTTCTCTTCTAAGAGCTGCCATGTTCAAAGCGACTAAGACAGGAGCAAACAAAGAAATGAAGATATGATACGGCCAACTAGTCACACTGACAGCTTCTCCACCCTCAGTGACTGACAGGACTGTGATTCTCACACAAAGTCAAGTGTGAATGACTGGGTCAAAGCTGGTTGAACCCAGGAAAGTGGGGGATGAAGGTCTAAGAGGAGGCTGGCAGTCTGCCTGGGATGAGAAGGGAGACAGGCTCTGCCAGAGAAGCTAGCGACAAGAGATCTGCAGGCAGAGGCTGTAGGTGATGCAAAGGCCCTGGGCAGGAAGAAGGCTGCCACTAGAGGGTCCAAAATCCTGCAGGGCCAAGTGTCACTCTGCCTGTCCACCGAGGTAGGGGTTGGGGACTCTGTGAGGTTGGGAGCTATCACCCTTGTTTGTTGTTTCTCCAGAGAACCAGCCTCTGGCCTCATGTCCCCAGGGATTCACCTCATGTTGAAGGGGGCCATCAGGCGCACCACATACTGCCGGTCCTTGGGTAGCTTGAGCTTTGGGATCTTCGACGGGTCAAAGTCAGGTGGGTAGTATTTCTGTGGAGAAGAGGGTGCTGCTGTTTTCTGGTGTTCAGGTCCCATGTGGGCAGGAATGGGGTCTGAGAGCCATGTCAGCAGACACAGGATAGCCTGGTTTTAGGGATCTATCTGCTCAGGATTCGGCTTGCTGGAGCCTTTCCAGACATGAGCTGTTTGAAGCACAGTCATGAGAGGTTGGGACAGGGAGGAGTGCACAAGCTTCCAAGACAAATCACACAGTGTGGTGGGTCACTTTCCTGAGCCGTGACATGCCTTCCAGGGAAGGTTCTAGAGGCCCAGGGTTTGCAGCGGGGGTGGACCCCTGCTGCCTAGCACATGATTCGACTCTAGACACTCATGAGGAAATGGAGGCCTGACATAAATTAATGAGACCTGGTCAGTGGTGGTCTAACCTGCACTAGGGCACCACACAGGCTCCAGGGCACCATGCCAGGGCAAAATTTAGCCAGTGAATCTCCTTAAGGAGAACAGGCTCTGGCCTGACTGTGTGTCTGGGAGGCTGGGGTGAGGCACACAGGGACAATCACTCTGGGTTACAGGCATATCAATGTTCAAACCCATCATCCTGCACCTGGGAATCTGAGACAGGGGGCTGAAGGGAGACAACCCCACTCTCCCCACAAAAAAAGTATTAAAAAAAAAAAAAAGAAGAAGAAGAAGAAGCTATGTGGACCACCACCAAGGAGGCTCTGCTTTTGATACCTACTGGCAACCAGGCTCACAGAAGAGGAAGCTTTGCCAAGTCAGGCTGTAGACGGGAATGCTGGTGTACAGCTGTCATACCAGCACTCGGGAGGCTGATGCAGAACTGGGAGTTTACAGTCAGCCTGGCAGTGCGCACAAACATGCTGCACAGACAGAGACGGAGGAAAAACATAAAATAAAAGAAAACGAATCCTTTAAAAAATGAATATAGCTCAGCATAGGTGTACACGCCTTTGGTCTGTGAGATCGAGGCCATTCTGGGCCTTCTGTGTACAGTGAAACCCTAAACCCAAAACAAACACTTAAAAAAACAGATCCAGGAAATGGGAGAGCAAAACTTTTCAAGAGTGGAGGCTGAGTCACCCCGAGAAACCCCAACATGATGTAGAAGTCGCTGCAAAAGGGTTTCGGATATTATTTCAACAAAAGCCGGGAAGAACTGAGGCGACCAAGAACATCCCGTGATTTGGGGGAAGCCCACCAAGAAGTAGTCCTGCGTGACGTGAGCTCCGCTTCCCTGGTGATGATTGGTTACTCACAAAGTTAAGGGGGAAAAAAAAAAAAAAAAAAAAAAAAAAAAGCTAAAGACCGCCCCCAAAAAATGTGATTGGCAAGCGTTTGGGAAGCTCCGGCCCGACTGGAAGACGCGCGCGCGCGCGCGTGCGCGAGAGGGGCTTGCAAAAGGAAATGACCGGAAGGAAGCACGCCTCTCCCGGAGCTCCTCGCACACTTCACCCTCTGTAGAAACATCTAGACTCTGAGCACTTACGTTTAAAACTTTCCGTTCCGACATCTTCGCTTCCTGTCCAGCGAACAAGCCAAGAAGCGGTCCTCAGCCCCCCGGTGGAGTTTCTCCGATTCTGCGCCGCAGTGTCGCCACTTCCTCAGCCGGCTCACTGGCTGGTGCCTACCCGCTTCACCGTTCTCATTGGCTGCGATCCTTGTCGCTCCGCAGTCGGGAGTGCGCTTCCGATCCCTTCCGGGTGCGGGTAGGTGAAGCCCTAAATAAAGGTTCCGGGACAGGTGGATTCTGTGTGTGCCCATGTGTCGCACTGGAGGGATGGAGAGAGCTGCCTGGGACAATAACATTTTCTCTCGTAACTCTGATCAATAATGCTGTTTGTTTTTTTGAGTCAGAGTCTCACGGTGTGTCCCTGTAACTCACTATGTAGCCCAGGGTGGTCACAAACTAAAGGAGATCCTCTTGCTTCTGAGTTCTGGGACCAAATAATTTAAGGCCACCGTGTCCCGTTCTGGTGTTCCTTCTTCGTAAGTCCCTTCATTTCTGGTTCTGGGGATGGAATCCAGGGCCTTTGCATATGCCAGGCAGTCACTCGACCACAGACCACCACCCAGCGCTCTAATGCTGTGAGCCTCTCACTAAGATGCTCAGGCTGGCCAGGAGCTGACTCTGCAGCCCAGCTTGGCCTTAAATTTGAAACAATCATACTGCAAGCCTCTTGAGTAGCTGGAATCAGTGACCTGCTTGGCTTTCATTGTGCTTTGTTGTTGTTGTTGTTGTTGTTGTTGTTGTGTGTGTGTGCTCGCGCGCGCGTGCGAGCGTGCGTTTCTTCTTTTATGAGAGAGGAACTCACCACGTAATCCAGGCTGGCCTTGAAAACTCAGTAATCCTCCCCTCCCTCTGCGTCCCAAGTGCTGGGTTTACAAATAAGAGACACTGTGCCCAACTCTTTTTACTGTTTTCTTTAAGAAATAGTGTCTTTGCTGTTTTTTTGAGACTGGGTTTCTTTGTATAGTGCTGGCTGTCCTGGAACTCAGTCTGTAGACCAGGTTGGTCTCAAACTCACAAAGATGCGCCTCTAGTGTTGGGGATTAAAGACATGCACCACCACTGCCAGGCTTAGTATTCGTTTTTTTTACATTTATTTATTATTCGTGCCTACAAAATACGACAAGTCCCAGCACTGAACCCATCCCCCATCGATGTTCCCCCCTTCCTCCTTCTCTTATTTTTTTTTGGTCTTTTTGAAACAGGATCTCTCAGCTGGGCTTTAGCTTGCCACCATCCCCCACCCTCACCCCCGCCCTTGATATCCTCATTTCAGCAAGGCTGGACTTTGTCTGTTTTGCTCTTAGCTGAGGAAACAGGTGCTGGGGGTGTGTCCCCAACATTCTACAGGTAGCTCCTGTCCCATTTCCTTTTGCAGGGCCTTGTACCTTGCTCCATCTTCCCCCTTTCTCCCACTTACATGCTCCCCCGACCCCCTTCCCCCTTTATGCACTGTACCATGTGGAGTTCCTTTTTGAAGCTAGCATCATTCTGTGTCCTCCCAGGCTCCTGACCCTCGAGCTATGTTAACTTATTTTTGTCATGAAGGCCTTGTTTGGGGGCCTGTGGAGATGACTCAGTCGGTGAAGCCTGAGGTCCTGAGGTGTGCTGTGTGCACACAAACACAGACAAGCCCCAACGTCACTCACTCCATGGACGCGATGGACATAAAGAGGAGCTCGTTCCTGTACTGGAGCACAGGCTGTACAAGCTGAGGACCTAGCAGCCATCCACCCTGTGGACCGTTACTCCTGCTTCACGGGCTCTGGCGCCCTCGTCTGGCCTCAGTGGGCACTGCACATACCCCCATACTTATATTGGAAAATAAAATTAAAATATTTAAAATTTAAAAATGGGCAAAGAGGAATTCTTACTTTTAATAGTAATTCCTATTGGGTGGTGGTGCACGTCTTTAATCCTAGCACTTAGGGGGCAGAGGCAGGCGATCTCTGTGAGTTCGAGGATAGCCTGGTCTACAGAGCCAGTTCTAGAACAGCCAGGGCTACACAGAGAAACCTTGTCTCAACAACAACAACAACAACAACCAAAACAAAACAAAAACCATGATGATGATTCTTATTTAATTAGTTTTTCTAATTAAATCACACTTAAAGTTCACAAAGCCCCGCACCGACTGAAGAAGAAAGATCATCCCTACAGGTTTGGAAATTGGAGAGGTCACGTGAATTATCCAGTGCTTCGGAGCAGCCCAGCACATGCTAAGTCAGTATTCGAACTCAGGACAGGCCACCTGGCCACCCTCAAGTGGACGGCATCAGGGTCTGATATCAAGGATCCAGTCCCTCTTCAGGGCTTATGGGGTGCATTTTCTACTTGTCCAGGGAGGCTCCAGTCACTTGGTTTCCCATAATTTGTGAGGTCCTGAGCTGACACCTGGATACAATACTTGGCATGGGGTTTCGCGTTCCTGAGGGTGAAAGTCGTGGCTTCAATGGGTCCCACCTGTGGGGAGAAGGGGTGTCAGGCCATTGCAAGGAGGAGATGGGAAGGACCACAATGCATTGGGGAGCCGGGAAGCTGGCTCGGTGTGAGTTCGAATTCCCGGTAAAGTCTACTGCGGAATCACACCAGTCATCTCTTCGCTCCAACAGAGGCGTTCGGACAGAATACCCAGTGGGACCCAGTCTCACCCAGCATCCACCCCTGTGCTCCTCCTTCTTCCAGACCACGCCCCCTCCCGCGCTGCTCACCTGGCGGAAGTGAGAGGCTCCTCGGCGCCGGTAGCGGAGTCGGTACTTGAGAGAGAAGATTTCCGGGAAGGGCCAGGAAGCAGGGGGATGCCAGAGCACCTGCAGACGCTGTCCCGCTGTGCGCAGGCGCACACCTTCCGGAGGGTCGGGCTTGACTGGTGGGAGCACGACTGGGGTCAGCGTCGGCTCTGCCGGTTCACCCCTCACACACGAAGTCTTTGTTTGTGACTCTCATTCATTCACAGGTTCGCTTTCACCATCAGACATGGATTTGCTCCGTCCTTCCATTCATTCATACTCACTCTTCATTCGTTCACGTATTCACTAAATTCTTCACTAGTTCATTCCTCTACTCAGTTACTCACCAGCTCACTCACACATTTATTTATTGTTTGATTTAAGTGCAGATTTGTTCCTGCACTCATTAACTCAGTCATTTGCGCTTATCGTTTATACACTCACTCGTTCAGGGATCCATTTCCACAGTCATTAGGTCATTCACTGTATCCTTTGTGAATTCATTCATTCACTCCCTAATTGAGTCATTCATTTGTTCATGCACTCACTCATGTCATTCACTCATTTACTCATGTCCTTCATGTATTCATTATGTCAGTTGTGCATTTATTCACTTATTCACTAAGTCATTCATGCAGTCCTTCATTTATTAAGTCATTTGTGTTCATGCACTCACTTATGTCATTAATGCATTCATTCACTCATTATGCATTCATTCATTTATTACTAAATCATTCACTCATTATGCATTCATTCATTTATTACTAAATCATTTACTCATTCACTTGATAGCAGTCATGCAGGCATTCATTTATTCCTTTGTCTATCTGCTCAAGGAAAAAGCATTTGCTGAACCACTCTCATCACTGCTGATAGAAGGCACAACGGTCACACAGGCAAAGAAAGGTTCTGAGTGTAAGTCTCCGGTAGGCTGAAGGGCTTTTCTGAGATGCAATTCTGACAGCACGAGTCTCTGCTAGAAGACCCCCAGTGCATCTGCAGAGAGCATTTCCACCGACTTCTGGAACACTCCTTCATGACAATACAAGCCATCTTCCTACCCCTCTCTGTCCTCAGCACTCACACACTTCCTGCCTCTAGACTCCTCTGGACTGCAGCCCTCATTGTGTGGGTTGACTCTGGGTTGCTCACTGAGCGTAGAGTCCTCAAGGTTCCACCACAGGGGTTGGTGGCAGAGCCTCACTTAATGCCCATCTCTCCATGGGAACACACAGGGCACCGGCCTTCTGGATGCTGGCAATACTCTTGCCAAGGATTGGTAGGGATGAACAGCTTTATTTCTGTTGAGCAGATCCTTAGGTTTGGAGTTGGGAGATCATGTGGAGACTTCATGTTTAAACCCTTGAGAGCTGTGTAGCCTTTCACTGACCTGCATCAGCTTTTGTTCTTGGCTTTCTTTTCTGAGACAGGTGCTCGGGAGTGACTCTGGCTTGCCTTGAACATGATCTGTAGATCAGGCTGGCCTTGAATTCTCAGAGATCTTGCCTACCTGTACACCACCCTTGGCTTTCATCCTCTCTTAACTGTGACTATTGCTTATGTTTAATGATATACTTTTGGGGAAGCCTCACTGAGGAGCCCACACTGGAGCAGAGACCTAGGAAGCCAAGGAAGGAAGCAGTGAAAGCCCCCCTGGGGCAGCGATAGGAAGCCTGTGAGGCAGAAGCAGGGAACCAAGCTGCAGGGAACCAAGCAAGAGTCGGGCGGGGGTGGGAGGGTGGGGGCGGCAGCAGGGAGGAGCCACGGGATGGAGCGGGTGGAGAGGGGCAGGGAGGACAGACACTCACTGATTCGCTCAGCCACAAAGGCTAGGAGGCTGCTGCTGGCGCCGCCTGGGTGCACTGCAGTGACATTTAGCATGTAGGGCACCATGGAGAACAGGTGCACGTGGGGGATGGTGCATCGGGAGGCCTGGGGGCTCCGTTGTAGGCAGGGCTGGCTCTGCTGCTGGGTGGCCACACCGAGCCTGCATGGGAAGCACCATGGAGTATCTCGAAAGGAACCTGGGTGCCCGTGAGGCCCCAGCTCACCCACAGCTGACTGTGGGTCCCGCTCAGGGGGACTTGGGGACTGTGGATTCTGAAGAACTTTTCTTTTCTTTTCTTTTCCTTTTTCTTTTCCTTTTCCTTTTCCTTTTTCTTTCTCTCTCTCTCTCTCTCTCTCTCTCTCTCTCTCTCTCTCTCTCTCTCTCTCTTTCTTTCTTTCTTTCTTTTTGGTTTTTCGAGACAGGGTTTCTCTGTATAGCCCTGACTGTCCTAGAACTCACTCTGAAGACCAGGCTGGCCTCGAACTCAGAAATCCGCCTGCCTCTGCCTCCCAAGTGCTGGGATTAAAAGCCTGCGCCACCACGTCCGGCTCTGAAGAACTCTCTAGAATACCCACACCCCACACTTGCTCTGTTGTTTTAGAAGCAGGCTCCCGTAGGCTGCCTGCTACCCTGAGTGGATCAGGACATTGGAATCTCTTGGTACTCAGCCTCCTCCTAAACCCCTTCCATTTTCTGACCTGTAAGTGGCAATGAAGGACATGGATCTGGTGGAGTTGGGAGCCTGGAGAGGAGTCCAGGAGCAGTCCACGGCCACGGGATACCGAGAAGCATGGCATTGCACTCTGGGCTGGCTCAGAGCCACGAGAGCTGGAGGAGACATAGGAACAGGAGCTTCCATGTGCCTTGTAGGACTCTGTTATGCATGGAAGCATGAGCTCCTATACTTACTACAAAACCCAAGGTTCTCAGGTCAATTTCTAGATGAGAAAATTGAGTTTTTTTTCCTAATTTCCCTTCTCTTCTTTCTCCTTCTTTTCCATTTCCCTCCTCTTCCTTCTTCCTCCCCCTCTTCCTCCTCTGGAGGGTCTCACATAGCCTAGGCTGGCCTTGAACTTACTATGTGACTGTGGATGACCCTGAACTCCTGAGAGCTTCATGGCAGGTGTGCCCCACTATACCCAGTATTGTCTACCATTTCTTTTTTACAGCTGCTGAGACACAAAGGAGAGGCTTCGGGTTTCTGAGAGTCAACTATCTAGCTCCACAAATGTCTAAGTTCAAGGGTGCCTCTGCCTGGATAAGTGAGGTTTTGTGTCTTCACGCCTCAGTTTCCCCATCCCTGTAGTAGAATAGGAACAGGTTCAATGGGTATAGATGTGAGTTCCCAGCTGATGGTAGATACGACCTCACACTGAAAGGGAAGGGCTAGTTCCCTCTGCCCAGGTGCCCCAGTTCCCCTGTGGTCACCTACCTGTCCCACTGTAACCAGAAGAGCAGCTGGCCCAGAGGGCAAGTGACAAGAAGAGCAGCTTGGACATGCTCTGTGGCTCTGTTCCTTGGATCCGAGCTAGTGACCCATCAGAGAGAGGGTGAAGGACGGGGAACCCGCACAGGGAACCTGGCCCCAAGTAAGGACCTGCCCAGTATGGCTCAGTCATCCAGTGTATGGGACAGAAGATGATGATGATGATGACGGGAACCCCGACTCTGTCCCCAGCTGCTGTGTGTATGTGTGAGTGTGAGTGTGGGGAAAGGCCTTGAGGTAGGGGGAGGGCCCCAAAAGGGAGAAGTCACTGAGTGGCTTTCCTTCCGGCTGATGGCCAACGGGGAAGCCCCAGGAAGGGGCCTGAGGCACAGGGAGAGGAGGGAACTGAGAGAAACAGGGACAGAATCAGGGAGAGTGAGACAGAGACAGAGGGACAGAAAGACAGGGGGACACTGTTCTAGAAACTGGGTAGTGTCCCTCTCACCGCTTACAGTCTCCCCAAAATTGCATCAGGCCCCAGACAAGGAGCAACTACCACCTCCAGATTGTCCCCAACTCCAGGGACACTCTGAACTGTGCAAGACACCTGTGCAGAATACCCAAGGAAACCCCCATGGAGAGGCTGAAGTCTCTGGGAACTCCAGGTCACATGTGTCTCTTCAGCATCGACAGAGCCCAGAACCCCCGGGGATTCAGGGGGTTTGCCTAGAAATGGGGAGTGGCAGGAGTAGGGACCCTGCCAGGAATGACAAATAGCCATTTGTCATCCCAGCATGTGGGAGGCTGAGAGTGGAGAATGGCTGTGAATTTAACTCCAGCCAGATACTCGGGGAGACTGCCATCTCAAAATAAAATAAAAGAAAATAAAAGAAAAGAAAAGAAAGAAAGAAAGAAAGAAAGAAAGAAAGAAAGAAAAAGAATAATAGATGAGGGTCCAGGGCCTTGAGTTCAATTTACACACACACACACACACACACACACACACACACACACACACACACACACACACACGAACACTACCACCAAAAGGAAAAAAACAAAACAAAACAACCGAAAAACCCCAAGATGAATCAAAGTATTGAAATGAAGAAGAGTGAGAGAATCGTCTGTGATTATTTATTCACCTTTTAGCACTGATTGGAAGAGAAACCAAGGCCTCAAATACACCATGCCAGCCTCAGCCCCTTTCTGGGGGCATAAAAGAAATAGGATTTACCCCTCGAGCCATAACTCCATTCCCTGGTTTCTTTAAACATTGTATTGCACTCTTATTTATCTATCTATCTATCTATCTATCTATCTATCTATCTATCTATCTATCTATCTATCTATCTATCTATCTATCTATTTATTTATTTATGACAGGGTTTCTCTGTATAGCCCTGGCTGTCCTGGAACTCACTTTGTAGACCAGGCTGGCCTCAAACTAAGAAATCTGCTTGCCTCTGCCTCCCGAGTGCTGTTTATTAACATGCCTACATTTTGGGTCCAGAAGCTCAGATTATGTTTTTGGCCTCTTTGCCCCGTCTTTGCCCTTACCCAGTGCTCCAGACTAGTTCCATTTTTCTTGTCAATGAGTTTATACTCCTGGGGGATGGTTAGGGTGTAGGTGACATGTGCAGAGAATTGCAACATCCCAGGTATAGGGTGATAGGACTCAGAAAGTCAGAGAGTAGGGCACCAGTGGCAGAGTCAGCTGGGCACCTTTAGTCAGATCCTAGGCTGGTCTCCCAGTGCATGATGGGTACTGTTCATGACAGAGCAGGGTGGGGAAGTTGGTCCCAGAGACTTCACCTCACAGAGGTGAAGGATGGAGACTGAACATCTGAACTGAGTCTTCAGCAGTTCTGGGACTGCAGCTGTAGGATCTGGCTGAGAATGCACTGTATGTCCTCCGTCTGTCTCTGCATCGAGGAGGGAGGGGGGGATGGAGGCAGAGATACACTGTGGTGCACCTGCTGGGTGGTTCTCTGTCACCTGCAAGTCACTATGCTTAAAATCTGGGGAGTCAGTGGTCCATGAGGTAGATGGATGTACGAGGATGCTCCCCAAAGCCACAGGCTGGCTCAGAGCAGAAGGGAAACTGAGGTAAGGTGGTGCAAGAGGGATGATGAACCTCGAAGCTGATGGTTCCCTAGGTTGAGCCGGGAGCTGGGGAACTCACCTGAATGGCATGCAGGAGATGGTTGTGGTACAGTGCCATGCTCCTGGGCATCTTCCTGTAGGCATAAGAAATGGGGTGGAATGGGCAGAGGGATCTGGGGTTCAAGCTACATAGTGAATTTTTTAAAGAAGATTTATTTATTTATTATATGTGTGTACACTGTAGCTGTCTTCAGACACTCCAGAAGAGGGCATCAGATCTTGTTAAGGATGGTTGTGAGCCACCATGTGGTTGCTGGGATTTGAACTCAGGACCTTTGGAAGAGCAGTCGGTGCTCTTAACCGCTGAGCCATCTCACCAGCCCCCTACATAGTGAATTTTAGGTCAGCCTGGGCTACATGAAACCCTGCCTCAAAAGGAACATGGGGAGGTAAGAGGGGAGGAAGGAAAGGAGAAGGTAGGGAATGGGGAGAAGGGGAACAAGAAGAGAGGCCCTTCCAGAGTGAGACATACCCTCTGTACCTGAGTAGTGGCTAAGTCAGGGATGATGTGTGCCTGAGGTGCCTGGATCCTCACTGGTCTGTCCGTGGCTCCCATCACTTGCCTCACAAAGGCAATACCTCTATTCTCTGCTGCAAGGCTGTAACCTGACCACACAGGTCATCCTCTCCTTCAAATCTGGCTTTGGCAGGGCTGTTGGGTGTCAGACGTGGGGAACTAAAGGGGTGGGAGAGATGACCCACATCCCACCAGAGCTCCGGGGCTCTGGGCTGGCGGACTCAGGAGACTGCCATTGGCTCTCCACGCTACCAGGTGGGTGTCTGGCTGTGGGAAGCCATGGAACTCCAGTCCACTGGGGTTGAGAGGGAGCAGTCCGAGGTTCCTCAGCTTCACGGAAGACAGGTTCTAGTTCTTGGGCACCAGGACGTCGCTGGACACCACGTAAGAGCTGAGAACGGGTGGGGACTCTTGGGGTTGGCTTGGTCTGCCCTGGGACAGAAGGGAAAAGGGGCAGGGGGAGAAGGCACTGGGTGGTCCCCATGCGGGTGAGAGTCTTTGGTCTGGTCTAGTGGCTGGAAACGCCGAGAGGCATTCTTGCGAGAGATTAGACGTGGCTTTTGGGGAAAGACCTATTCCATCGCTCTAGCATGTTGAGTCTAGATGAAAGGAGGCAGTCCATGGTTTCAAGGTGTTTATTGTAGAAAGATAGAGAGAGGGAGAAGAGTAGAGAAGTAGAGGGTGGCCATGGCCACGTGGAGAGAGGGAAAAAGGGAGGGGGAGAGAGGGGACAAGAGGGCTAGAGAGAAAGCAAGAGAAGCAAGAGAGGCAAGAGAGAGAGGAGGGGCCAAGCAGCCCCTTTCATAGTGGGGCTGGGCTACCTTGCTGTTGCAGGGTAACTGTGGGGAGGATCATACCTGGCTATTGCCAGGTTAACTGTGGGGTGGAGTCTGGACAGCTTACATGACTGATAGCCACAGAATGGTGGAGCTGGGTCCTCGTGTCAGGAGCCTATGTCGGGGAACATGGCAAACAGGCCTCTGGTCCCTTGCAGATTAATCTGTTGTGCTTAAGAGGTTTGAACCTAGCTCGACCAGAAAACGGGCTGCCTTTCACGGTCCCCCACGCAGGGTGGCCTGCTGCACCTTTAGATCCTCCTTCTTTGGACCAGTCTATGATCTGGTAAGGGGAGGGGCTCCGTGAGCAGCCATGATGAGACAAGCAGAAATCAGTGCCTTCTGCCCCTCTACTGGGCAGCTTGGTAAAAGGTCATGGATTCAGGCTTGGAGCCAAGCTGACTCAGTACTTTTACTAGTACAGACCACAGCTGAAAGAGTTGAGCATCCTGCCCACTGCACTCTCAAAAAGAACAAGAGTCACCATAGAACTGGTTGTGGTCATAATGGCTATCTTAATGTTCACATTAGGTCATATTAGGGAAGCATGTGACTCCAGCAAGGTCATCTTGGAAATGTAGGCTTAGGTGTTTTTTTTTTTTTTTTGTAGAGAAAAACACATCAAAGAGCTTCTCATGCTATTCTGGTGGTTTCTTGGCACTTCTGCAGACTTGGGCCAATGGGCAGAGCCTCGTGGTTTATTCTGGATTGAACTGCCCTGGCTGATTCATGAATAGTGTTTGCAAGTGGATGGAGCCACCCACGCTGATTTGTGTGAACTGAACTGCCAATGTCCCAACAACAAAGATTGGAATAGCCAAAAGAACTATTTCTTCCATTTTGAGTAGGGGTTGAGTAAAGTTTAAGTTCCCAAGATCTCCTTGGGAACTGATGGCTGACTTAGCAGAGAGATGTTGTGGGTAACTGACATATATATTAATTGACATAATATATATATATATATATATATATATATATATATATATATATATATATAT
>NC_034607.1:23044920-23052494 GCF_900095145.1 Mus pahari | reverse complement strand
TTTTTCGAGACAGGGTTTCTCTGTGCAGCCCTGGCTGTCCTGGAACTCACTCTGTAGACCAGGCTGGCCTCGAACTCACAAATTTGCCTGCTTCTGCCTCCCAAGTGCTGGGATTAAAGGCATGCACCACTGCCCAGCTATTTTTCATAATTTTAAATTGAACTTTCTTTTTAAACCAAAAAGAACATCATAGCAGATTTTTCATAGCTGCCTTGAGGTATGACTAGCCCAGAAACTGGCAAATTTCCTCTGTGCTTTCTCAGTTTCATAGCAAAACCAGACTAATGCCCCAGAAACGGGACCTCAGCCCCCAAGAGGCTGGTCAGAGTGGAGATATGGCTCAGTAGATGGATGATGCCAGCAGAGGTTCAAGTCACTACACTTTCCTTTCTGACTGGGATGGGTGGGAGCCCCTCACCTCATGTAGGTGTCATGGTGCTACAAAAGTTTTGGAGTTAGGGTTGGCCTTGCCAGACCATACATTTCCTCTAGCCCTACTAGCTAACCCCTGAGTTCAGGTACATTCTAAGACCTCTAGCCCTACTAGCTAACCCCTGAGTTCAGGTACATTCTAAGATTGCAGGTCTTTGGGATGGGGATTCACTACCACAGAGTCATCTCCAACTTCCCGTAGTCAGGTGCTGGGAACATAGGCCTAGGAGCACAGTGTCAGGGCAGGCATCACTTTTTCTTCCAGGCGAGACAGTCCTTGTAAGGCTGGCAGGAAGGCGTGGCCTGTCCTGAGGCTGTTGAGTGGGGTCTGTAAGATGGAAGGCATACAGCCAAGCTCTCAGACACCTGCTGCACATCTAGTCAACACTTCAGCAGGAGGTTGGCCGTGGGTAGATGTCATGTACCCAGGACAGTGCGAAGACCACAGTAGCACATGTAATGTCACAGGACATCAGTGTGGACGACTCACCCACAGCGTGCAACATCTTAGCCCCTGGGGGAGTCCCTGCCTAGATGTGTGATGAAAAGTCCTCTCTTGAGGTCCCAGAGCCTCAGCGTTCCCACAAGAAATGGTTCCCGTCACAAATGAGCTCAGTAAAGAGCTGATGGCCACAGAATAGATCCAGTCTTCAGTCTGGATGCTGTGTTAGCACTGCCTGAGCAGGCCAAAGGCCAAGTCCACAGCCCAGAGAGACCTTGGTGCATCCTCCTAAGGCTGTGATTGGACAGGTCCCATCTATACGGTTATTACTCATTTTTAGTACAAATTTCTTTGCTTTTTGTCTTTCTTTAATTTTTTTTCTTTGTCAACTTAGAATAGCATTAGTTGTTAATCCAACAGGAACTGCCCAGGAGATAGGAATTTCTGTGAAATATTCTTCAGTTGTAGGAAGTTGGTAGGAAATGTGAATGCTTTGCTTCCTAGTGTGGGGCTGGCAGTGTGGTGAGTTCTATTTTGATCAGTGGCTGTACTAACACACAGCGAGCTGTTCTGCTGGATTTTCTCTGTTACTTGGTGCTTTTAAAAATTTTTGTTTGTATTGATTTCTGTTTAAAAATTCTGAATTTGCCGGGCAGTGGTGGTGCACGCCTTTAACTCCAGTGCTTGGGAGGCAGAGGCAGGCAGATTTCTGAGTTCAAGGCCAGCCTGGGCTACAGAGTGAGTTCCAGGACAGCCAGAACTTGTGCCATTGAGACATGTGTGAGCAAACATACGATAGCACGTATGTAAAGGTCAGAGGATAAGTTGGAGGAATGGCTTCTCTCCTGTGTATTGACCTCAGGATATCACACTTGATTGCAAGTGTCCTTACGACAACAACCGGGTTCCTCTCACAGCACACCCTTCTGATCCACCTATTTCAGTATGTTGGTTGTAGTAGCTCTATTTTCATTTTGGGGAAAAAAAAAAACCTGGGCACTCATTCTAGAGCCCCTCCCATGTGTGGCCAGCATCCACTGAGCCTTACAGAAAAGTTATTTTGAGGAAGGGTCTGGTTAAATTAACCAAGTATTTTGTAAACACAGCCTGTAGTCATACCAGGCCTTAAGCTTGTGTGATGCTTGGACTCACCATTCCCTGTGGCAGGATTCCAAGAACAGACCACCACTCTTGCCTCTAAATGCACGTGGGAAATTAGCAATTTGTGTCTGCCTTTCTTCAAAAGGTAGTTTAGCTAAAGGTGTTTCAATTATGGTTTTTAAAAATCAACTTTTGGTGTCATTCGTAGTTTATTATTCCCTATCATGTAGCTGTCATCTTCAATCTCTCCTAGTCTTTCTTTCTCAGTGCTAGCTGTCCATGAATTGATTCCTGGGTTCCTATTTCCATGTGTGTTTTTGTTTAGGTTGGAGGTGGGTCTTTGGGGAGCTAGGCCTATCTAAGGTGTTCTCAGATGCCCCGATGAAAGCACCAAGGGAACATTACTTTTTTTTTTTTTAAAAGAAGATTTATTTATTATATTTACATATAAGTAAGTACACTGTAGCTGTCTTCAGACACTCCAGAAGAGGGCGCCAGATCTATTTACGGATGGTTGTGAGCCACCATGAGGTGGCTGGGAACTTAACTCAGGACCTTTGGAAGAGCAGTCAGTGCTCTTAACCACTGAGCCATCTCTCCAGCCCCAGGAACATTACTTTTGTGACTTCTCCAAGAGCAGACTTGGGAAGGTCTGGTCTGGTGCTTGAGCGAGCATCTTGAAGGAGTCAAGGGAACCACGGTCTTCAGTTATCAGTCTCACGGGTATCGGTCTCAGGGCCAGTGTGTGCTCACTCGGAGGTATCTGTCCCGTGTCCTTCCAGCCAACATTGCTAAATTATCTTTCTGCTGACTGTCTCATTCTCCACCCATAGTGTATCAGAGCTGTATATCATCTGAATAAACTTGCTTAACATGAGCCAACACATTATGCAAGACATACTGATCTCAAACTCTATTTTTGTCTTCTCACGCCAGGTTCTGACCCTGGTCACCTCCCCTTTGAGGGCCCGAATAGTTGGTGTTTGGGTTCATAGACCAAACTGGTTCAAACTTTTTTGTTTTTGAAACAGGGTTGCTTTGTGTATCCCTTCCAGGATGTCCTGGGACTACTCTTTATACCAGGCTTAAACTCTTTATGTTCTGACTCCACTTCCCAAGTGCTGGCATGATGAGCCAGTGCAATCACTAAAGGCTGGGAATGTGTTAGTGTTTTGGCTACCAGTGTTTTAGCTGAGAGAAGTGTGAGCAAGATAGGTGAGTCTTTTCTCAAATGGATGATGCCCGGCGAGTATCAACGAGGAGGTTTAAATTTGACCTGGATAGTCTGGGTGCCCTTTCAGCTGTGAGGCAGGTGGATCACTCCACTTGAGGTTGTTTAGTGATCTGCGCATGCTAGAGACCTTGTGCTTCGATTAAGGAGCAATGAGTGCCTCCTGAGTGCAGCAGAGCAGGGACGACCGTGCAGTCCTGCTGTTAGGAGACATAATGGAGTGAGGTGAAGTAGCTTCGGCAGATCGAGCCCAAGTGTGCCCTGAGAAATTACGCCATTCATCTGGTGTAAAAAAGCTTTATTGTGGGTGGGGGTTGGGGAAGTGAGGTCCTGGGGAAGGGACAGAGACAGAGAAGTGGACATATGACAGGCAGAGAGAGAAAGGAGCGCACACCGGGAACAGAGAGACGGCCTGCCTAGTAGGGACAGAGCTCGGGTGGCTCGTGGGTGGATACATTCATCCTCCAAACAGACCGGGTGCACTTGGTGGCGTCAGCAGGTGATGGCAGCCCATGATGACACAAGCCACTGCTAGGTCCCCGAGAGTAGCCTTGTGGGCCTGCCTGTACGCTAACAGGCGCGAGTTCCATGGGAATGTCAGTCTCTCCCGGACTGGGACAGTTCTGTGCCTGATTGGAGGCCAGGGCTGGGAACCACTGTGCTGTGACACTTCGCAGCACGCCTTGTCTAGGGGAGCTGTCACTCATGCCTCACTAGCCAATCACGGCCTCCAGATGGACCGCTAGCCAGAATGGGGAGAGCACTTCCGTTCCCTAATACTAAAGGTTCGGGCTCGGGTCTGAGGGAGGCTCCTGTGGTTCCGTGTCCTGGTCTGCCACCCGCTGCCGGGAGCTGTGAGGAGAGCGGGGCGAGCTCCGCATCCACGCCATGGTGAGCCGGGCCGCAGTCCCCACGCGGGGAGGAGCCGCGGGAGACTGTGTGGGGTTCGTCCCGGGGTGCGGGCACCGGCGGCCACACTCGCCGCCCGGCGTGATTGCGTTTGTTCACCTGAGGTCCCTGCACCTCCGGAGCGGAAGCGGGACGTCTGACTGCGATCCCCGGGCTGCGCCTGCGCAGAGTGTGGGGCGCGGGTCCTGGAGTGACAACATCCTTGTTGCTGACGTCACCATGCAGCGAGCGCCTCAGTTGCTTTTCCTGTGGCCAGGGAAGGCAGATGTGCTGACTCGCAGAACCCTAGTTTCTCCCGTGTGTTCTACAGTTCTGCACTTGGCACTTGGCGTTCAGGTGTAGGATCCGTCCGCAGTGAATTCCGTGCAGATGCAAAGTGTGTGTCAACGACACAGGCTTGCAGATGCCATAGCGGTCCAGTCACTTGTGTTAGTAAAGCCAGGCTCACTGGGTTTCCCGGCTTCTTTCATCAACATTTACTCTATTTTAGTTGTTTTTTTTTTTTTTTTTCTTTCTAAGTTTGCTTTCATGTTCTGTTGATCTCTATTCTTTCCCAGGAAGTACTGTGCAGGCAGGTTTTTCCTGTTCCCTGAGAGAACTGGGTTGGGAGGGAAACAAAGGATAATACCGTGCATTCAGAGAAAAGATACATACTTAGACCTGAATTTGGCCACGCCGTGGTGGCGCACGCCTTTAATCCCAGCACTCTGGAGACAGAGGCAGGTGGATTTCTGAGTTTGAGGCCAGCCTGGTATACAGAGTGAGTTCCAGGACAGCCAGGGCTGCACAGAGAAACCCTGTCTTGAAAAAGCCAAAACCAAACCAAACCAAACAACAAGTAAACAAAACGAAACAACCCTGAGTTTGAAGGCCTCCAATTGTTTAATCTCTACTTAGACAAGGTAAGGAAGGTTATATTAAGGAAGTATCCCAGCCAGAGGAGTTGTCTCTTTCCTATTTGGAAGAAATATTTTCTATCTTTTGTCTATCTGTCTGCTATTTTTTTTCTTGCTGTTTATATTTTCTTTCTTTGTTGCAGCTGTTTGAGGTTTTGAAGTCAGGTTATCATCCAGTCTTGTGTGTTGATTATTTTTCCATTCTTGGTTACTTATTTTCATCAGTTTCCTTTGGTATCAAAAATGATGAGACTTTTTATTGGGCATTTGTTGAATTTATAGCTCAAATTCTGCATTGTGATATTTTAGCAGACCAGCCAGGATGGCAGCATACTACACAGTTGCTTTCGACTCAAAATTAGCTTATTTCCTGCTAAGGTGCGGCCATCTTCCATCTTCTCAAAGGTTAAATATACAGTGTTACAGCCTTTTCTTTAGAAATACCCTTTTATAAGGTTAGCATAAACATAGGAGATGGTACCTATGTCGTGGTCTAGGCATGTAGACCCCCCCCCGCCCCCAGCTATGGAATAGAAGATAAATGTCCATGGCCTCAAGCAGAGACAGTTGATTCTGTCCTTGTCTTACCATATAGATCGTATCGTGGAAGGCAAGCTTTGCCATCTACCTGTTTCACCTTCTCCTCAGTCCTCAGACTCGAAGTATTGCTTGGCCCCATTTTATCCCAGTTGAGTATGGTCTGGGCTGTGATCAGACAGAGCTCCTTGTTGGCTGGAATGTAAGACTTTCAGATTTCAACTAGTTAAATAGTTGAATCACATTGAAAGCCTTGATAACCTTGTGTTGCACGTCTGCACAGCTAGAAATGCAGCTCCCACACGGCCTCATCTACAACAGTCACACTTTAAGCCCAGCGAGAGAGTGCCTTCATTGCTTCCTCCTGACCTCATCCAAGGTTTTCCAGGTTCCATGAGGCAACGGTGTAGGGAGGGAAACAAGGGCTAACACCATGTACTCAGAGAAAAGATAAGGACTTAAGCTTCAGTTTGGAGGCCTCCAATTGTTTAATTTCTTCCTGGAGAGGCTAGGGAAAGTTATATTAAAGAAGCCTATAACCCACTGAGAAGAGATGGCTCCTCACTATTTGGAAGCAATCTTTTCTTTGTCTTTTTCTCTTTCTCTTTTTTCTCTCTTTCCCTCTTTCTCTACTTCCTTTATTTTCTTTCACTTTTTTTCCTTCAGAGCTGTTTTCTACTTAGGTTATATTCCTGTCATGGTTTATATTAGCTCAACAGCCTGATGCTCCTATTTTTGGATGCTTGGTCTTCAATTAGTAGAACTGTGTAAACTTAAGCAGTATGACCTATGGGAGGAGGTTTGCCTCATTTGTTCAGGTGTGTAATTCTAGGTGACTTTGAGGTTTCAAAAGACCAGAGCAAGGCAGGTGTTTCTTTCTGCTTGCCTGCCTTGTATCAGGAGGTAACACTCAGCCCCATGCCTGTCTACCATGATGCTTCCTTTCAAGATGACAATGGACTATCACTATAATCACCCCCAAATGTATTTTATTATTAGAGTTGCCTTGGTCATATTGCATTTTCACAGCCATAGAACAGTCACTAAGACTGTCTCGGTTGTTTGTATTTTCTCCTATTCTGTCCCGTGAAATCAAGGCTAAATGGACTGATCTCTAATATTTAGTCTGTGGCACAGTTATTACTCATGACTCATACAGGATCATAGAAGAGAGAGACAAAAAGAGAGACAACAGGGACAAATTAATGTCACCTGTGTGATTGGAAGGAAAAAGAGGTGTAGGTAAATTCAGATGGCAGTCATGTGGTGAAACAGATTCAGTAATTATCAGTGAGACTAGGGCCATTAAAGAATATGCACATGCTCTTCTTTGCACATATAGAGAATGTGTTGTGAGGGTGCTGTACCACACAGCAAACTGTTCAATTATGGGAGGAAAAGGTAATGTTATTCACCACCATTTCAGACTCTATCCCTATTTAATGGAAGGTAAAATAGAAGCAATTGCTTTTCTTTGAGAAGCCATTTTTCTAATCTGATAATTTTATGTTCATATTTTTGTCTTATGTTTTTCTACATGTCTTAACATTTGTTATTATTCTGAGATTTACCCACAAGTTGACTTTTAAACTTTGTCAGAGGCTATAATTTTTTACACCAGAATGGCATGCAAGCATGACATTTATACTAATCTCTAGAAATTGGAGTGCAGGTTTATGGCACTCCCTGTGTTTTTTTTGTTTTGTTTTGTTTTGTTTTGTTTTGAATAGTAAAATATATGTGTGAGTCTTTTGCCCATATTTATGGATGTGAGCATGTGGAAGCCTAGTGTTCACTGAAGTCATTTAACTCTTTGGAGGAATTTTGTGTGAGCTTCTCTGTGCTTTCTATCTTTGTGTGTGTGTGTGTGTGTGTGTGTGTGTGTGTGTTTCCTTGGGACAGGGTCACTTTATATAACTTTTGATGTCCTGAAGATCACTATGTAGACCAGGTTGTCCTGGAAATCATATTCACCTGCCTCTGCCTCTCCCTTAAAGGTGAGAGCCACCACACCAGCCCATGTTTT
>NC_034607.1:23031118-23041700 GCF_900095145.1 Mus pahari | reverse complement strand
CTACACCAAAGAACTCATTTGGGAGTGAAATCCTGTGAATATAATCATGAAGATAAACTCATTTCATGTCAGAATTGTAATCAAGTAGATAGAACTAATACTAGAGGCACAAAGCATGACTATCATCAATGGGGTAAAGCCTTTGCATGTCCCAGTTATCTTCAAATACATGGAAGAATTCATACTGAAGAGAAACCCTATGAATGTAATCAATGTGGTAGAGCCTTTACATGCCACAATACTCTTCAAATTCATGAAAGAATTCATACTGGAGAGAAACCCTATAAATGTAACCAGTGTGGTAAAACCTTTGCATGTAAGAGGTATCTTCAAATCCATGAAAGAATTCATACTGGAGAGAAACCCTATAAATGTAATCAATGTGGTAAAGCATTTGCATGCAATAGTTATCTTCAAATCCATGAAAGAATTCATACTGGAGAGAAACCCTATAAATGTAGTCAATGTGGTAAAGCCTTTGCATGCAATAGTTATCTTCAAATGCATGAAAGAATTCATACTGGAGAGAAACCCTATAAATGTAATCAGTGTGGTAAGGCCTTTGCATGTAACAGTAATCTTCAAAAGCATGAAAGGACACATACTGGAGAGAAACCTTATAAATGTAATCAATGTGGTAAAGCCTTTACATGTCATAGTACTCTTCAAATCCATGAAAGAATTCATACTGGAGAGAAACCCTATAAATGTAATCAATGTGGTAAAGCTTTTGCACGTAAAAGATATCTTCAAATCCATGAAAGAATTCATACTGGTGAGAAACCCTATGAGTGTAATCAATGTGGTAAAGCCTTTGCGTATAGCAGTAGTCTTAACAAGCATGAAAGAACTCATACTGGAGAGAAACCCTTTGAATGTAATCAGTGTGGTATAGCCTTTGCATGTCTCAGTACTCTTCAAAAGCATGAAGGAATTCATACTGAAAAAATTCCCCAGCAATCTAAGAAATGAAGTGTAGCCTTGTGTACTACATTCATTTTCCTTGCTGAGTTTTCTCAGTGGTATTTGATGAAGATTAGTAGAACCATTTTTCATTAAAATATTGTCTCCTTTTCAAATTTTAGACATATGTCACTCCAACATAGAAATACCAGACAATTTGGGTAATAAAATCTATTTGTGAATGAAAATATTTATGTTGTCATTATTTTTTGGATTATATTAGTTCATCCTAAGGCCTAAAGTTTGTCCTAACACTCTCAGAAACACAGGTAAATGCAGAGAATTGTCTCAGGGAGTAAATATTGTTTCTTTTAAGGTTGAAGACCTGAGTTCATTCTTTTGGACATCCACGTTATTCATTCAGTTTTTCTCTGAATACTACACTTGGTTTGTATGCACACCCACACACCAGTACATAATACAAATATTGTTGAAACTGAAATAAGGGCCAGTGAGTTGACTCTCTAGTTTAGGGCTCTTGCTGCCAAACTTAACTAGCTGAGTTTGAGATCTAGTACTTACATAGATGGACTACAAAATCAACACTTCCAAGTTGTACTGTAACTGGCACATGCATGCCATCGCAGAGGTAGATACACACAGTTAAAAAGTCTAAAAGAGATGAAATTAACAAAGAAATTAATAAAAAATAATGGGAGCATAGATCACAGTTTATTAGTTGTAATTAATTCATTTTAAAATTACAAGCAACACTACTGTTCAAAATAATTACTGTTCCTGTATAAGTATTTTTTTAAAATGATCTATCTATCTATCTATCTATCTATCTATCTATCTATCTATCTATTTAGTGTATGTGTCTTCAGACACACCAGAAGAGGGCATTAGATCTCATTACAGATGGTTGTGAGCCACCATGTGGTTGCTGGGAATTGAACTCTGGTCCTCTGGAAGAGCAGCTGGTACTCTTAACCACTGAGCCATCTCTCCAGCCCCCTATTTAAGTCTTATCATTTTGTTCTCTGATTCATAGATAGTTCATTTAAAAAATATATCTCAACTGGATGGAATGGTGTACACATGTAATCCTAGCACTTGTGTGAGAGAGGCTAATGATCTCTCTGAATTTGAGGCTAGCCTGGTCCACATGGTCATAGCTACACAGAGAGTTCCTTTCTCCAAAACAACCAAAATGGAAAACCAACAAAAGGGGTTGAGGAAGATGACTCAGCTAATAACCTGGCCCTCTTGGGACCCAGTTCAATTTCCTGCTCTCACATGGAAAGTTAGAACTGGTTTGTACCTCCATTTCCCGAGGTTCCAACATCCTCCCAGAGATATTCATGCAGGCAAAATACCTATGCATGTAAAAGGAAAATAATCACTTTTAAAGAATGTATATCACATTATGGAACTTTAAACATAATCTGGACTCATCTCTACCTAAGTAAGTCATTGTCTTGACTCATATCAAGAGAACTGTGTAAACTGTGCAGAGTTCATTCACAGTGATAGATACGAGATTTTCATCACCTGCAGGTGATAGAAGATGAAAAGAGTAACTGGGCATCTTCATCTTCTCATTATAATAACATATGTGGAGGCCTAAGGTTGGACTCAGTAGTACTGCTGCTATTGTGTACCCAGGTTTTGATCCTAGCATTCTCATCAGATGGCTAAGATGTATTTTTTAATCCTAGGGCAAAAAGTTCCGAATAACTTTTCTGCCTTTCTTAGGTATGCTAATGGTGTAGACATGTGTGTGTGTGTGTGTGTGTGTGTGTGTGTGTGTGTGAGTGACTCCATATATTAAAAAGGGTTTTTGGGCTGGAGAGATGGCTTAGCAGTTAAGAGCACTGACTACTCTTCCAGAGGTCCTGAATTCAATTTCCAGCTCACAACCATCTGTAATAGGATCTGATGCCTTCTTCTGGTGTGTCTGAAGACAGCTACAGAGTATTCACATCCATAAAATAAATAAATCTTTTTTTTAAAAATGGCTTTCTTCATGTCTATGTTACTTTTTTAAAATAAAATGAATTCATATGCATTGCTGGGACATGATCTAGGAATCAGGATATGTGAATTCTGAATCCTTGTGAGAATACTCCAAGAAAACCCTCACTAAGGTTAGGGTTTTACTGTTGTGAACAAACACCATGACCAAGGTAAGTCTTATAAAGGACAACATTTAATTGGGGCTGACTTACAGGTTCAGTCCATTTCATCAAGGTGGGAGCATGGCAGCATCTAGACAGGCATGGTGCGGGCAGAGCTGAGTTCTACATCTTCATCCGAAGGCTGCTAGTGGAGGACTGACGTCCGGCAGCTAGGATGAGGGTCTTAAGCCCATGCCTACAGTGACACACCTACTCCAACAAGGCCACACCTCCTAATAGTGCCCACTCCCTGGACCAAGTAGATACAAACAGTCACATGACCTAATTGCCTTCAAAACACAGAATTATTTTTGGGATGTATTTGTATGTTGCAAATAGGAGTGAGTTTATTTTGGATTACTCACTGTTTAATGCTGTTATTCAATTGTTTAAACTATCTTTTATATGTCTGTTTGGTTTTGTAATTGTATATTCCTTGACTCATTAGAACTATACTTGTCTTCGTGGCTCTACAACTCCATCGCCCTGTCCTCTTCCTTTTATTTAGGAGTAGTCTCTGTAGACATTTTGGAAGCTCTTCATCCATCTTCCATAGGTAGAGTCAGTCTTTCAGGTATCTACAAAGGCTTTTTAGTAGCCTGAGGAAAAATACACGCATAACTTTGACTCCAGTGACTTTCTGGCCCTGGGCATTTCCTTGACCTGCTATAACATCTCTCAGAAGGACTGTGACTGTGAATTTTCAGAGAGGGGCCCCAAAGTGTTCAGCAGCAAGCCCTTCCTTGTCCAAATTAAAAATAAATAAAGTCTATATACTAGAGGATAAAGTGCTGTGAGAAAGCACCATACTAGTCTTCCCCCCTCCTTTTCCTTTTTCATAGTATAGAATTCACTCTTTCATATATATATATATATATATATATATATATATATATATATATATATGTTTTTGTTTTGGGAGTAATTTCTGGGTAAAGTTAGAGTGCAGCGATGTCGGTCTCTGTGGTCTTTGTGAGTGAGGGTCTTTTGGCGGACTCCAACATTTGGTGCGTTGGCCGGGAAGATCCTCCTCAAGACCCAGACGCCATCCATCCATCCATCGGAGGTATGCTCGAGCGAGTCTGTGTTACTTTCTGTTTTGTCCGTGTCTGCTTTCGTGTTTGTCGTTTGCGAGGCTGTTTTGGTCCTGGGAGGGGACTGACCAGTCTCAGGTTCTGGGGTCTTGGGAGAAGACCCATCTTGGTGGTTGTTGTGACATGCAGACGCTGGGAGGTTGGATCGGAGGCGGTCCTTCTCTACTACCCAGCGATAGCTAGGATTCAGCTACCGCCTGGTTCAAACAGTATCAGGCTTCTGTGGAAACTGCTTATAGGGCGCCTTGTATTGGCCTTGTTTGTCTTACTTTTTTTCTGGGTTATTACTGTGTCACTTTATCTAGACGAAAGTCTAGGCAGGGGAAGTAATCGACCCCAGCCTTCTGAGTTGGTTTTTATTCTGTGGTGGTTGCCTGGAGGATGGTTTCTGTTGTGTATCTTGTGTGTCTTGGTGTGTCTCTGTGTTCGGACTTGAACTGACAACTGTTTTGAGAATCATGGGACAGACACTACCCATCCTTCTGGGCCTGCCCTTTTCTTCTTGGTCCTCTACCAGTTGATACTTATGCCCTCCGGGAAAAGCCTAAGAAGAGAATCCTGTCAGACCCGGATGCTGACCTCCTCCTTTCAGATCCTCTGCTGTTGCTGCCCTATCCCCCTTTTACTCCCTAACCCCAGGGAGCAGCGGGCGGGGCGGCGCAGGCACTGCCACCGTCCTTGGATCACCAAGGTGGCAGATCATCAGCCCCACGTGCGGACCTGGAGCTGAGGGAGTTCTGGTATGTCTGCCTCCTCGGGCGGTCCTGACCCCATTCCCATTCCCTTCGAGCTCACCTCTGGGCTGTTTAGTCGGCCAGCTTTCTTATCTGGCTCTGCACTTGGCCTGCTAGTTATGATGAGTGAAACCGTACCTCACTTTCTCAGGGCAGGCCCGAGGTTAAATACCTTTTGCAGGGAGGAGTGTCTGGGAAGGGGAGCTTAACTGGCTAAGCCCTTCAGGCCTTTAGGTACCTCATTAAAATGGAGATCTGTCTTGAGGCTATGTGATCAGTGGTCATGACCTCTACCTGTGGAGGGACTTGGGGCATTGCCCTTATGTGACTGATGGTCACAGGACTATGGAGTGGAGGGCTGTGGCCTCTTGTCAGGAGCCTGGTCTAGGAGTATGGCAAAAACGTCTACCATTCCCTGCAGGCTATGGTCACCTGCTGGGTCTCCAGGGTTTTAAACCTAGCTCAACCTACAAACTGTTGGGGTCCGCCAGAAGACCCTCACTCACAAAGACCACAGAGATCAACATCGCTGCAAACCACAAGAAGGTTTGTTTTTTTGTTTTTTGTTTTTGTTTTATTTTGTTTTTTGCTTTTTATTGATCCAATGCATTGGGGACCCCCCCCCCCCTTATGGTTTTTCTCAGTATTGTTTAGTTGGCCAGCTTCCTTATCTGGCTCTGCACTTGGCCTGCTAGTATAGTTTGGAAAGTCCCTTCAGAGGGGGAAGGGACTAGGTGGTCTTTGAATTTATTTTGGATTCTATATTCCTCCCTTTTTCTCTGGTGCATTTCAATCCTGAAATGATGTCTCACTTTGTTGCAGCTGCTGATATTGTTGTCTGAGCATCAAACCTTGTACTGTACTTAAGCAACTAAGGATGCATGGGCCAAGGGTTAAAAGCAGAAACAGGATAAGAAGGGGAAGGGGGAGGAGCATCACCCAGTCTGCACCAGTCTCTGTGGTTAATTTTGTTAAGGTCTCTTTTAGGGTTCTATTTATCTTTTCTACCTGTCCTGAGCTCTGAGGTCAGACATGATACTTAGTCTTGGAAAATGTCTGGATGAGCTTGCTTACCCCTAAGTGAGTCCACTGGTGCATCTGTTTGATCATAGCCTCTGCCTGTCTTTGTGACAAGCATTTCTTTCCCCCGGATGTGTACCACCATCTCTTATTTTTGTTGAGCTGGTGACTGGAATCTTTGGAAATGAGGGTTAAATCCTCTGCTGTGTAGATAAACTCAGGGATGGTTTTGTTAGGCCGCGTTTCCAGGAGCACCAGCAGGGCCATGGCTGCACCTGTTCGTGCCTCTCGGTCTGCCATGTTGTTGTCCCTTACTATCACGGTACCTCTATCTTCTGGTGACTAGGACAGTGGATGAAGCTTACCTTGGCAGGGTCATAGAGGGCCCTCAGTAGAGTCAGTATTTCCTCTTTGTTTTTATTTTTTTCCCCCAATGTCAGTATACCCCTATGTTGATATATGGCCCCAAGGATGTGGGCTGTGGCAAAAGTGTACCTGCTATCCATGAAGATGTTGAGTCTTTTTCCTTTTCCTAATTTCAAGGCCTAAGTGAGGGCAATCAGTGCTGCCTTTTGGGCTGACGTGTCCTCTGGCAGGGCCTGCATCCAGATAACTTGGTGTCTGTCTACCACAGCTATTCCAGCATGTCTCCTCCCTTCTTCTAGATAGCTGCTCCTGTCTGTGAACCAGGTAATGTCTGTACCCTCTAGTGGCTGGTCTGTCAGATCTTTATGCCACCCATGTGCCTCGGCAAGAACTTGCTGACATCATGGACAGGGGGCTCTAAGTCTGGGTCTGGGAGCAGAGTAGCTGGGTTTAGGCTTATGGAGGGGCAAAAGTGACTCTATCAGAGTTGAGCAACAGAGTCTGGTAATATGTCATGGGAGCGTTAGTCAGCCATCGGTCAGGGGGCTGACGAACTACACTTTCTAGGGCATGCAGCACCGAGATAGATGGAAGGGCTTAGTCACATCCGGGGAACCCAAAGCTGGTGCTGACATTAGGGCAGTCTTAATGGCATTGAAGGCTTGTTGTTCTTTATTCCCCCATATGAAGAGCTGTTTATCTCTTGTGAGGGGATAAAGTGGGGCTGCTAATTCAGCAAAACCTGGAATCCACAGTCTGCAAAAGCCTGCAGTGCCCAGGGACTCTCTAACTTGCTTTGAACTGGTCAGTGGGGGAGTATGAAACACAGTCTCTATTCTAGCTTCAGAGAGCCACCGTTGCCTTTCTTCTTCTTCTTGGGCCTGTCTCTTGCCCAGTGTCCCTTTTCTTTACAGTAAGTACATTGATCTTTAGTCAAAGGCTCTCTGTGGTTGCCCAGTACTGTCTCACTAGGCTCTATAGTTTCCCTGACTACTGTGGCCAGTATTTTATGCAAGTTTCTCTCTTGTCTCTTGATGCTTTTTAATTCCCTGGTTTCCTGTTCCTTCTGCTTATCATTTCCAAGTGCTAGCATTATCAGCATGTGCCACCTTGCCAGACTCTAGTCTTTGTTATTTACCTCTCTTTGCTCCTGTTTTCCTGACTGTAATGGAGGTCTCATACGATGTTCTCTTTCTCTCTCCCCCCTCTCTCTATTCCTTTGTTCCCCCTCCTCGTACTTTCTTACCGACCTACAACTCTCTTACGACTTACCCTGTCTTTTCTTCTAACTTCTGTAATTTCCCTTTTACCTTGGTCAGATTGGTGGAGCACTTCCCACCTCCACGGAGACGAGACCCACCATTAGAGCCTGGTGATAGACTCTCAGGTGCTCCCTACCTTCCATGAACCCAGTATCCATGTTGATAGGCAGCTGAGAGGGCCTTCCATCCACACCCGAGACGTTCTTCCTAGCTTCTAAGAGAATTCTCTGTCTTTCCTCTTAGTTGGGCATGGTGGGGCCTTGTGGCCAGTGAGCACTGGCAGCCCACTGTGGTCAGCGGAGGTGCAAAGGGGGGTGGTGGGCAGGTTCGCCCTTCAGCATGGCGGCGGTGGCGGCGAGTTCCTTGCTCTGCCTTGCTCTTCTGCCTTGGGTGCCTCGCTCCACCTTTCATGCGTGGCACAGACCAGGGGTGAGTGCGAGGGGTATGGGAATGGGGGCGGGGCTGCCCGAGGAGGCATGGAGCACGGCTGAAGGAAGGCAGCGCGTGCCAACCGGGGGCCCACACCAGCAGTTCTCGTAGCCTGCTGCGCTAGGCCACTGACGTCTAAGGGACTGCACCTTAGTCTGTTCCAGGTCCATAGGCAGGGCTGATGATCTGCCACCTTGGCGATCCAAGGACGGCAGCAGCGCCTGTGCCTTGGCTGCTTTCTGGGGTTGGGGAATAGGGCAGTAGAGGATCTGAAAGGAGGAGGTCAGCATTGGGGTCTGACAGGATTCTTAGACATTTCCCGGAGGGCAAAATTACCAACCAGTAGGGGACCTGTGAATGGGAGTAAAGGGCAGGCCCAGAGGGATGGGTAGTATCTGTCCCATGATTCTCAAAACAGTTGTCAGTCCAAGTCCGAACACAGAGACACACCAAGACACATATGATACAACAGAAACCATCTGTCCCATTGTTTTATCCAGATAAAGTGACACAATAACACCATAGAAACAGAAAGTAACCAAAACAAACAAGACCAATACAGGGTGTCCTAGACACGGTTCCCACAGAAGCCTGATACTATCTGTACCAGGTGGTAGCTGCCTCCCTGCTACCACTGGGTTAAGAAGGACTGCCTCCGACCCAACCTCCCAGCTAGAATCTGGAGCGTCCAACAGTTTCCCGTGGGCCGTGATATCTCGTCAGGTCTTCGTGTCACAATGATCATCCAGATAGGTCTCTCTCATGAGAGAACCCCAGAACCTGAGACCTAACCAGACTCCCAAATGACAAACACAGACAGTGGACACTGACAAGACAGACAGGCAGACAGACAGACAGACAGACAGACAGACAGAAACAGACAGGGATCCCACTTTACCTTGCTCCAGCAGCACTCCGATGTATGGTGTCTGGGTCCTCTTGAGGAGGATCTTCCCTGCCAACACACCAAATGTTGGAGTCTGCCAGAAGACCCTCACTCACAAAGACCACAGAAACCCACATCACTGCAAACCTCAAGAGGTGTTTTATTGATCCAATGCATTGGGGACCCCACTCAGCACACAGGCAAGAGAAGAGACCCTGAACAAACAAAGAACACACTTTTTATACCTTGTAAGGGGCAGATTTAGGCACCAGGGCTAGCTGGCTTATTCTCATTGGTGTAGCAAGCAACCATTTCAGGCATTGGTTGGTTTGCATACCTTTGGCCTAGTGACTCACTCTGCCTGCCCTTATTTATGATTGGTCAGCAAAGCAGCAGTACAGTTTGAACTTATGGGTCAGCTATCAACATCACAGCTATTAACATCATAGCTATTAATGCCACAGGGAATTCTAGTGACAAGGTCAGGGCAGTTTGTGGTTTTTTCTAAGAATTCAATGTGGGGCGGGGTAGGAGAATTTTTCTGGGAACTGCTAATCTTGTTTGGGTAGCCTCAGGCTTAGTCTGGTCATTTTGACAACTAGTTTGGAAAGTCCCTTCAAAGGGGGAAGGGGCTAGGTGGTCTTGAATTTATTTTGGATTCTACAAAACCACTCTGCCTTTAAGAGTTTCACAGAGCCCACATGGAGACTGAGATGCATGCCTGCTACATATGTGCAGGGCACCTCTGTCCAACCTGTGTGTTGTTTGGTTGGAAGCTTAGTCTCTGAGAGCCCCCATGGATCCATGTTAGTTGACTCTGTTGGTCTTTCTGTGGGATTCCCATCCCCCATTCAGGGCCTTCAATACTTCCCACAATGCTTCCATAAGAGTCTCTTACCTACTTCCATTGCTTGACTGTGGGTATCTGCATCTATATCCAATCAGCTGCTGGGTAGAACCTCTCTGTGGGCTTAACATTTTCAAAACCTTTAATAAGGGTTTTAGAACACTTTTACCTTCCTTTTAGCACACCACCCGCCAGGTAGTGGAAAGGAAAGGATGAGAGGGCAAAGGAGAATGTGGACCTGTTTAGAAATAGTTCTGTGGGGGTGATTACAATTTTTGTTGTCAGGATTTCAGCAGTAAAGTTCACACAAATCAGTAGTGGTAGCTACTCCCAAGCAATTTCAGTTCAATCCAGAAAATACCACAAGGCTCTGCCAATTGGCGGAAGACTGCAAAAGCATCAACAAACTCCTGGAATATCATGAGCTCTTTGGTTCATTTCTCTCCACGAAGTCACAATAGAAGATAATCACCAAAGAAGGCAAGGTGAACCAATGCCACAATGTTGTCCATGAAGACCAGTATCAACAAAGGCCAATGAAGACCAACAGACTGGCAAGGCTAACCGATACCAAAATCTTCCACTGTCTGTTGGGTTATACTTAACACCCTTGCCAAACATCACGTGCCCTCTCAAGCAAAACACCACAAGCTCCTTTTCCAGGAAGCTTCCAGAAAACATGTGTGTTCTCAGCAAAATATCTTCTTATGTATCTGCTTCAGCAGAACATTCGCTCACAAGACAGCTTTCAGAAAAACATCTACATTTGTTCTCCATATTTGTTTTCCTTTTAAGAAGGACATAAGCACCCACACTTTGGTCTTCCTTCTTGAGCTTCACATGATCTGTGAATTGTATCTT
>NC_034607.1:23028254-23029351 GCF_900095145.1 Mus pahari | reverse complement strand
CTTTTCGTCTCAGCTCCAAACTTTGTCTCTGTAACTCCTACAATGGGTATTTTGTTTCCTATTCTAGGGAAGCGTGAAGTATCCACGTGTTGGTCTTCCTTCTTGATTTTTTTGTGTTTTGCAAATTGTATCTTGGGTATTCTAAGTTTCTGGGCTAATATCCACTTATCAGTGAGTGCATATCAAGTGACTTCTTTTGACATACACACATACACGTCTTTACATCATTAGCATGCTTGGTGCCTAAGAAAGGAAGAAAATGCATCATCAAACCTTTTGACCTAGGGTTAATAAATATGTCTGAACCATCTGATGAAGGTGCTAGGAACAAAACTTGGGAAAACAACAGCAGCAGTACTATTGAGTCCAACTTTAAGCCCCCAAATATATCATTATAATGAAAAAGATGAAAATGCCTAGTAACTCCTTCTGTCCTCTATCTCTCGCAGGTGATGGAAATCCCTGCTACATGGTCACTGAAGGATTGAATGCATTTCATGTGAATGAATTCTGCATATTGCTTCTTGTTGTCAATGTTTACACAGTTTTCTTGATGTGAATCAGGACAATGACTTACTTATGTAGAGATGAATCCAGATTATGTTAAGGAAAGTTCCATAATGTGACACATATTCTTTAAAACTTAAAAAAAAACCGTACTTTCATTGTATGGACATAAATATTTTGCCTGCATGGATGTCTGGTGAGGATGTTGGAGCCTCTGGAAATGAAGTTACAGTCCATTTCTGAGCTTCCATGTGAGAGCAGGGAATTGAATCCAGGTTTCCTGAAAGAACAGCCAGTGTTCCAAATCTTTAAGTCATCTTTTCAGACCCTTGTCCCCCCTTTTTTAACTCATTTTATTAGATATTTTCTTTATTTACATTTCAAATGCTATCCCGAATGTCCCCAATACCCTCCCCCACCCTGCTCCCCTGCCCACCCACTCCCACTTCTTGGCTCTGGCGTTCCCCTGTATGGGTCATATAAAGTTTGCAAGACCAAGGGGCATCTCTTTCCAACGAAAAGGCCATCTTCTGCTATATATGCAGCTAGAGACACAGGCTCTGGGGGTACTGATTAGTTCATATTGTTGT
>NC_034607.1:23021947-23027303 GCF_900095145.1 Mus pahari | reverse complement strand
GGTATTCCTCAGTTGAGAATTCTTTGTTTAGCTCTGTACCCCATTTTTTAATGGGGTTATTTGAATTTCTGGAGTCCAGCTTCTTGAGCTCTTTTTATATATTCGATATTAGTCCCCTATCAGATTTAGGATTGGTAAAAACTCTTTCCCAATCTCTTGGTGGCCTCTTTGTCTTATTGACAGTATCTTTTGCTCTACAGAAGTTTTACAATTTTATGAGGTCCCATTTGTTGATTCTTGATATTACAGCACAGGCCATTGCTGTTGTTAAGGAATTTTTCCCCTGTGCCCATTTCTTTAAGGCTTTCCCCCACTTTCTCCTCTATATATTTCAGTGTCTCTAGTTTTATTCCAAATCTTTAAGTCATCTTTCCAGATCCCTGCCCCTTTTTTATTAAAAAAAAAAAGGGATCTCTTATGTAGCTATGATCACCCTGGAACTCTGCTAGCCTCAAAGTCAGAGGGATCCATCTGCCTCTCTTTCACAAGTGCTGGGATTACATGTGTGCACCACTCCATCCAACTGAGATATATTTTTAAAATGTACTATCTAGGAATCAGAGAATGAAGTGATAAGATTTAAACAGGAGTGCTGGAGAGATGGTTCAGTGGTTAAGAGCACTGACTGCTTGTCCAGAGGTCCTGAATTCAATTCCCAGCAACCATATGGTGGCTCATAACCATAGGTAATGCGATCCGATGCTTTCTTCTGGTGTGTTTGAGGACAGTGATGGTTTACTCACAGACATAAATAAGATCTTTTAAAAAAGAAAAAAAAAGATTCAAACAGGAATACTAATTGTTTTGAACACAAAGACTTCTTGAAATTTTAAAATATATTAATTACAACTAATAAATAGTAACCTATGTTCCCATTATTCTGGTTAATTTCTTTGCTTTGTTAATTCCATCTCTTTTAAACTTTTATTTTTTTAAAGATTTATTTATTATTATATCTAAGTACACTGTAGCTGTCTTCAGGTGCACCAGAGAGGGTGTCAGATCTCATTACAGATGGTTGTGAGCCACCATGTGGTTGCTGGGATTTAAACTCAGGACCTTCGGAAGAGCAGTCGGTGCTCTTAACCACTGAACCATCTCTCCAGCCCCCTCTTTTAAACTTTTTAACTATGTGTATATACCTATACAATGGTGTGTATGTGCCAGTTACAGGAAAACTTAGAGATGTCTATTCTCTAGGTCCTCGATGTGAGTACTAGAGGTCAAACTAAGCTAGTGAAGTTTGCCAGCACCTGGTGAGTGAACTCACTGGCCCTTATTTTGGTTTCAACAATATTTATATTATGTTCTGCTATGTGGATGTACATAAAATGCAAGTATAGTATTCAGAGAAAAACTTGCATGAGCAATGTGGCTATCCAAGAGAATGAACTTAGGTCTTCAAGCTTACCAGCAACCACCTTTACTCCCAGGGACAACTCTCTGGCATACATTTGTGATTCTGTGAATGTGTTAAAAACAAGTTTTAGGCCTCAGTATAAACTAATATAATAATAATAAAAAAGTCACATAAATGTTATTTTCATTCACAAATTGTTTTATTATTTAAATTATATGGTATTCCTGTACTTTGTGATGACAATACATATAAAATTTGAAAAGGAGACAATATTTTAAAGAAGGAATGGTCTAGTGATCTTAATCAAGCACTAGTGAGAAAGCTCAGTGGGGAAAAAGCATTTGGTATGGAAAGTTATTCCTCATTTCTTAGATGGCTTGGGGATATTTTTGTTGGTGTGAATTCTTTCATGCTTTTGAAGACTACTGCTATATGCAAAGGTTTTACCACACTGATTACACTCATAGGGTTTCTCTCCAGTGTGTATTCTTTCATGAATATGAAGATATCTTTTACGAGCAAAGGGTTTACCACATTGATTACATTTATAGGGTTTCTCTCCAGTATGAATTCTTTCATGGATTTGAAGACTACTGTGACATGTAAAGGCTTTACCACATTGCATACATTCATAGGGTTTCTCTCCAGTATGTGTTTTTTCATGCTTTTGAAGATTACTGCTATATGCAAAGGCTTTACCACATTGCTTACATTTATACCGTTTCTCTCCAGTATGAATTCTTTCATGCTTTTGAAGATTGCTGTTACATGCAAAGGCCTTACCACACTGATTACATTTATAGGGTTTTTCACCAGTATGAATTCTTTCATGCATTTGAAGATAACTATTACATGCAAAGGCTTTACCACACTGATTACATTTATAGGGTTTCTCTGCAGTATGAATTCTTTCATGTACTTGAAGATACCTCTTACATGCAAAGGTTTTACCACACTGGTTACATTTATAGGGTTTCTCTCCAGTATGAATTCTTTCATGGATTTGAAGAGTACTGTGACATGTAAAGGCTCTATCACATTGATTACATTCATAGGGTTTCTTTTTAGTATGAATTCTTCCATGTATTTGAAGATAACTGGGACATGCAAAGGCTTTACCCCATTGATGATAGTCATGCTTTGTGCCTCTAGTATTAGTTCTATCTACTTGATTACAATTCTGACATGAAATGAGTTTATCTTCATGATTATATTCACAGGATTTCACTCCCAAATGAGTTCTTTGGTGTAGNTGTAAAGAGGATTTACCATATTGATTCCTCTCATAGAGGTCCTCTTCATTATAGGCTGTCTTCTGTATTTGAAGATACCTGGGATAGGTTAAACTTTTACTACTTGGCTCACATTTATCACTTCCTTTTCCCATATGAGTTTGGTCACATCTCTGAAGAGAATGGGAAGAACTCAGAGCTTTACTACACTGATTGCATTCATAACATTTTCCTATAGTGTGAATTACACTATATGTGCAAAGTGAACCAGGACAGACAGAAGATTTTCCACTTTCCTTGTACTCATAGGACTTTTCTCCAATGTCAGTATTTTGATGTATTCCCACTGAAGCTGGAAAACCAAGTACTTGTAAACTTGTATCACATTCACCTCCTCTTCTCACAAAGGGGATGACTACATATCTCCTTCTAATTGTTCTAGGAAAGAGATCGGTACACTGCTTCTTTCCATATGCAGAGGGACAGTCGATACACCTATTAAAGGAAGAATAACAAATAAAAGATGCTCACATTGCATTCACATACTTTAACTTTTTGTTCCTCANAGACATATAATTTAGGGATTCAAGTTTCTCCACTACAACACTTTCTTGACTCTCATAAACTACCTCTCTCACTATACTATGGTACAACCTATAAGTATATGAGTAACACTAGCTTTACTATGGAGGATTTGCTTAAAACAGGTCTTGGACATACATTAACATAACATCCCCTAAGCAATGTGTTTACATTTTTGATACTTGAATGGTGTAAAACTAAGTGGTTGGATTGTTGTTTTTATAAACAAAATGCCAAACATTAGATTTACCAAATGAAGACTCAGAGCCAGATGCTGTGGTGAAAGCCTGCTAGCTCAAAGAGGCAGAGAAAACACCCAGCTGACCTTCCTACTCCACCAATGTCCCGAAGGTAAAAGCTCCTTCTGCTGCTCCATGCTCTTAAATACCCTTGAACTCAAAGATTCTCTTTTCTTTCCTGGGTTTTCTCTCTGTCACCTGGTTAACTGCTCTGCCTCTTGACCTATCATTCACTTAACACTTATTTACAGAGAGCTCTTGGTGTGTGCTAGAGCTGAGGCATACCACAACAACAAACAGGTTTTCTTGGTTCAGAATGTGACCAAACGTCCTGCAGCAAAGGACAGTACTACAACGTGGTTCTAAAGTGGCTATGACATTAAAGAGATGTCTTTTTCTTGTTTATTAAAGGAATAATTTGTAAACACTGATCAGCTACCTGACATTNAGAAATATGGTCTGTGAGAATTTAATAAACCTCACAAAGCTGTGCTTGGTTAAATATTTTTTCCATTAAAATTTCAGGGTGCATTGAAACTTCTTCAGAGACATCTATGTATCACCTTGCACATGAAAATTACCTTCCATGTTTTCTAGAACTTTGACAATGATCCTCAATATTGCAGTCTTCCCACAAGTAGCCTAAAACACAGTACCAGAAATGTATATTACTGGAAATTATACAAAATATGAATTATTGTCTTCTGTGAACCTTAGAACAATGTCCAGTTTATTCATACTTCCCCTTTCATAATCAAAACCAGAGAAGAGCATCCAACTCTAACACAGGCTTGTCCCCTTAAGTTGAATAATGAAGGAAAATTCACATAATTACCTATACAAGTAAGGTTCCAGTAGGTTTCCAGCATCACATCCTTGTAGAGACTCTTCTGAGAAGGATCCAGCAGAGCCCACTCTTCCTGAGAGAAGTTCACATGCACATCCTCATAGGTCATTGCATCCTAAAGTTTATGATGTAATATATGTGTATACAGGGTATATGTATTTAAATATATAAAGTATACATATATATGTAATAGAAAAAAATGAGACTGACTACATTATAAATGTACTTCATTGAATATATATTTAGATAATTCTATGTACTCAACATATTAATTCCATGTCAGAGAATTTCAAATGCAATCACCAACTCATTTTAGAAACAGTAAAGGAGAATCACACCTCTCATTTCTGTCTGTTCACAATGAATAAGGTATTACTTTGCAGGACAAATGCCTACTAACATATACAAAGAGATACAAACAGATGGGCATAGTTGAGGATACATCAGCAAAATTACTAACCTCAAAAAAATGAGGGAAAGATGGTTACGGTGGCACTCACCTTTAATCTCAGACCTTAGGAGGCAGAGGCAGGTGATTCTCTAATTTCTGGGCTATCCTGTTCTATGTCGTGATGTTCAAGACAAAGGGACATAAGAAGACCCCACCCCAAAGAAAAATACAAAAAAAAAAAAAAAAAGATAGAAAGCACACAGCGACTCACACAAAATTCCTCCAAAGAGTTAAATGTTCACTCCAGAAATGTACTTGTCTATCAAAAAATGGGTTTTACCTTATATAAACTATAATGCCACTATGGTATTCGTATGAAAAAGTGCACTTTTAGTAAGTTACTAATTGACAAAGAGTTCTTAAAAAGATTAATGAAAAAATGATCCTAAGAAAATAAAACATTAACAACACAAGCAAAAATACAATAAGCTATAAAAAGATGACTTTATGAAGAGCACTTGTTTTTTGCAAAGAACCTGGATTAAACCCAGGCCTCAATTTTAGGCTCCCAACCATTCCTGGCCAAGAGAATCCAATGCTCTCTTCTGACTTCACTGACATGGTTCACACCTATAAATATAGGCAAAAGACTCATGCATATATATATATATATATATATATATATATATATATATATATATATAT
>NC_034607.1:23001094-23021702 GCF_900095145.1 Mus pahari | reverse complement strand
AACTGTAGTCATTTTGTATGTAGCGTCGGTGTTGCTCATAAGGTGAAACTAAATTCATTCTTTTTAGGAGTTATTTCTTTAACTGACACTGAAACATGTTACTAATAAACCAAAAAGTTATGGTTGAATTACTTATGCTCTGTGTCTTAGGGTTTTACTGCTGTGAATAGATACCATGACTAAGGCAACTCTTATAAGGACAATATTTAATTGGAGCTGGCTTACATATTCAGAGGTTTAGTCTATTATCATTAGGGTGGGAGTATGGCAGTGCCTTGACAGGCATTGCACAGGGAGCTGAGAGTGCTACATCTTTGTAGGGAGCGGGTGTGGTCGGAGACGCCAAGATGGCACCCTGGCTCTCTGCCCAGCCTCGTGACACCTCAGCTCATCGCTGGCCCAGTGCAGGCATAAAACAGAGGTATGCCTCCTTGGGTGTGCAGTCTTATCTCACCCCTCATGGCCATCTGCTGTGGCCCTATCCCAGAGCGTTCCGGGCTCGTGTGCAGTGTGTGGCGCATAGCGTGGTTGAGTGTGATTGGTTGAAAGGATCAGATGTCAGCAACCCTGGTGTATATATTGAACTGGCCTGATTAAAAAAGCGGAAGCTGCTTCACTTGAACCTGGTGTACGCGTTGTCCTTGTTTCTGCTGGCTGGAGACATTGTGGCAAGTGGTGGCCCATATGGGGAAACTCTTGAAATCAGAAACAAGCTCGGTAAGTATAAGGTAAGGCCTTTAAGGATCCCGGAGTAGGGACGAATTTTAAAGGATCCCGGAGCAGGGACGAATTAACAAGGTTCTCGATAAAGAGATGTATCGTCCAAAGGAAACCGTTCATCGGTTTATGGAGGTGGTGGAAATGGAGGCCCCTTGGTTCCTGGAGGAAGGTTTAGTTAATCTTAGTTGCTGGGTGAGGCTGGGGATGGCGTTACAGGAGGCTGATTCCCAGACCTCGTTGCCCTCCTGAACGCTAGCTATTTGGAATCTGGTCAGGGGGTGCCTCAAAGACAGAAGATGGAAGTACGCTTCATAGTTAGAGAGGGGTGCTGCTGCACTGGAGGAAGTTAAAAAATAGCCTCACAATCGAGTAGAGGGACAGAGAAAAGTAAGAAAAACGAGAAAGAGAAAAAAGGGAAATACTCGAGTGGTAGCAGCAAGAGTGAGAAAGACACTGACTCAGAGAAGGAGCTCAAGTGGCAGCTCTCCAGAATGAGCGTGGGAAGAGGGCGAACTCCAGAGCTTTCAGCTCCCCTGCTTCCTACACCACTGCCATATCAGGAGCGGTCAGGTCGGAGGACCATGCATGCAGAAGTTTGGAGGCAGGTTAGCCCTACTGCAGGAGCATTTCTAGTTTTCCAAGACCAACAAGGAAATAGATACCATGAGCCATTGGACTTTAAGATAGTTCAGAGATTGAAGGAGTCAGTCTCTGCTTATGGAGTCCAGGCTGCCTTCACCACTTCTCAGATAGAGGGCTTGCAGCGTTACTGCATGACCCCCTTTGATTAGGGGAAATTTGTGCAAGGCAGTCCTTTCTGGAGGCGGGTACCTGACCTGGTGGGCTGCATACATGGAGTTTGCAATTGAACCGGCTGCCACCAACACTGCCCTTGGCATGCCCCTGGCAGCCTGGGATTTTAACATGCTCGCTGGCCAGGGTCAATATGTAAATAGTCAGACAGGATATCTGTTGCGGCTATTCCTGGTTGTCAACTTGACTATATTTGAAATGAACTACAATCCAGAATTGGAAGGCTCACCAGTCAACCTAATTTGGAGGCTGGGAGATAGAAGTTTCTGATCTGGATCTTGGTATGGAGATCTTGAGACACAGTGGTGATTGAATCCAGAAGATTAAGACAGGGAGATCTCCGAGTCCAAGGTCATCTGGGATTAAAGGTGTGGTGGCACACACCTTTAATCTGGGCTACACCTTCNGNTGGGGACCATATAAGGACATTGGAAGAAGGGAGTCTGGCTCTCGCTCTTTCGCCTTCTTGCCGTGTGGGACTCAGCAACTGCTAGATCCTTGGACTTCCATTCACAGCTACTACTGAACCATTGTTGGGATTTGGACTGCAGACTGTAAGTCATCAATAAATTCCTTTACTATATAGAGACTATCTGTAAGTTCTGTGACTCTAGAGAACCCTGACTAATACAATATCCCCCAGTAGTTTATGATCAGATCAATGGTATAGCCATTAAGGCCTGAAAAATGCTCTCAGGGACAGGGAATTTGGGAGGATGCCTGTTCAAGGTCACCCAAGGACCACAGGAGCCATTTGCTGATTTCCTGACTCACATGATGGAGACAGCTGGAAGGGTGTTTCCGGATGTGGATGCCTCTATGCTACTGGTGAAACAGTTAGCATATGAGCAGGCCAATAAGGCCTGTAGAGATGCCATCAGGCCTTTTAAGAGTAAGCTTCTAGAAGTTTGTATGAAGATCTGCAGGGACATACAGGGTACCCCCTTAACCAATGAGGGGCTGGCCCAGGCGGCAGAGGGAACCAGAGGGCTGGAATGCGCTCCATAATTTCTGAAGGGTGCTTTCAATGTGGCCAGCCAGGACATTTTAAGCGAGATTGCCCCCAACGAGGAAAGGATGGACCTCAAGCCCAACTTTGCCCTAGATGCAGAAAGGGAAATCATTGGGCCAAAGACTGTCAATCCCAATGGGATGTAGAAGGTAGGCCTCTTGCAGGATCTAACAGTGCTCAGCCAAAAAACGGGACTGGGGCCCCTTGCCTCAGGGCCCTCAAATATACGGGGCAGTTCGAACCCCTCAATAATGACCCAGGCTGCAGCAAGTGCCATCAGAGGCGGGCCACACCCAGCGAGCCACTAGTGGAAGCACAGGATTGGACATCCGTGCCACAACCAGACTCATATTAACCCCTGAGATGGGGGTGCAGGCAATAGATACTGATTTTAAGGACCCCTTCCTAAGAATACTGTTGGCCTCTTATTGGGGTGCAGCTCTACCACCATGAAAGGCTTGGTAATACATCTTGGTGTAATTGATCCTGATTATGAAAGGATAGTGAAAATAATGGTGTCCTCCCTGAGGGGAATTGCTGCTGTCTCCCCTGGAGATTGGATTGCACAAATCCTGATTTTGCCCAGTCATCATAATAGATTTCCCTTGCTTGGACAGCAGCGGGGAAGCAAAGGCTTTGGCTCCCCGGGAGATAGTGGGGTGTGGCTCTCGATGACTATGGAGAATCGCCCTATGTACTCTTTGAGAGTACAGGGAATTAAAATGTGGGGGTTACTTGATTCGAGAGCTGATAGAAGTATAATCAAAAAGGAAGATTGGCCAAAAGGGTGGGCCGTTCAAGCATCAGAGCAGACTTTATGAGGCCTGGACTTTGCTGAAGCCCCCAACTGTAGTGCTAGCTTCCTTAACTGGCAAGATGAAGAGGGACATTCAGGGACTTTCCAGCCATTTGTACTTTCGCTTCCGGTAACTCTGTGGGGGCGAGACATCATGACTAGCATGGGACTGAGGTTACTCACAAAAGATAGATATAGCTCACAGAGTCAGAATATCATGAAGAACATGTAATGGCAACCAGGCAAAGGTTTGGGTAGGATCAATGAAGGTAGAATTTTCCCTGTTAAATTAGAAAGTAACAAAGGCAGAAGGGGGCTGGGTTTTTCTTAGAGGCCACTGACTAAATTGCTATAAAATGGAAAATGGATCAGCCGGTATGGGTCCCTCAGTGGCCCCTCCCTAAAATAAAGTTAGAAGCGGCCCATGCCTTAGTTAAGGAACAGTTGGATGCTGGACATGTGAAGGAATCCATTTCTCCCTGGAATACCCCCATCTTTGTGATTAAGAAGAAATCAGGCAAATGGCGCCTGTTGCATGATTTGAGAGCAGTAAATGCTCAGATGGAAATTATGGGGGCTGTACAGCTGGGACTCCCTATGATTTCAGCTTTGCCTAAGGATTGGAAAACTATTATTATAGATATTAAAGATTGTTTCTTTACTATTCCCCTGAATGTGAAGGATGTGTCTCGGTTTGCTTTCACTTTGCCAACTATTAATCATGCAGGTCCAGATAAAAGATATGAATGGGTCATTCTGCCTCAGGGAATGGCTAATAGTCCCACCTTATGTCAGATGTATGTAGATAAAGCATTACAACCTATTAGATGAAAGTTTCCTAAAATTCAAGTATATCATTATATGGATGATATTCTTTTATGTGGATCAACAACTTCCACAGTGGATCTGGCTTTTTTGGAGTTGCAGAAGCAATTGGAATCCTGGAAGTTGGTTATTGCTCCAGAAAAAAATCCAGAGAGGGGATGTGAAAAAATATTTGGGGACCAAATTGATCGACACCATGGTGGAACCTCTAAAGTTGGAATTTCGGATGGATTCCTTGCGGACTCTTAATGAGTTTCAAAAATTGTTGGGAGATGTTAATTGGATACGCCCCTATTGCAAATTGACTAATGAAGAATTGAAGCCCTTGTTTGATATCCTAAAAGGGGATTCTGATTTGAATTCATCTCGTGCATTAACCAGTGAAGCTAGAGAATGTTTGAAATTGTTACAAGATAGATTATCTACCATCCAGGTAGATCATGTTGATCCCACCAGGCCCATTCTTCTGTGTATTTTGGCTACCGGATGGTTGCCTACCAGTGTGATCTGGCAGCAAGGGCCCTTGTGCTGGATCTACTTAGACCATTCTCCAGCTAAGGTGCTTGCCTGGTATCCTGAAGCTGTTGCACAGCTGGCCTTAAAAGGCTTATGTATGTGCATGAGTGCCTTCGGGAAGCAGCCCGATGTTATTATACCTTATACATCGGCACAATTGGAAGTGTTAGCAGCCACTAATGATGATTGGGCGGTTCTACATTCTAGCTTTGAAGACAAATTTGATAACCATTATCCTTTTCATCCCTGGCTACAGTTTGTAGCACGTAATCCAGTGATTTTCCCTAAATGGACACATGCTCAGCCAATTATTGGAGCAATAAATATCTTTACAGATGGGTGTAAAGGTAGAGTAGGAGTAATCTATGAGGAACATCATACACCTCGGACCTATCTGTTTCCCCATGCTTCCGCACAAGCTGTTGAGCTCTGTGCCGCTCTTCAGGTATTTCAGGAATATCCCGTGGCCTTTAATTTAATCTCTGATAACCAACATGTGGTCCAGGCAGTGCAACATCTCGAGACTGTGGACGTTATTAATGTTAGCTCCACTGTCGATGCATTATTGGCTCAGATACAGACCCTGATTTGGAACAGATCCAACCCATTTTGCATTATCCATGTTAGGGCACACTCAGGCTTACCAGCACCCATCTCTGAGGGAAATGCTGTGGCTGATTTTCATACTAGCACAGTGTTTGCCTTTTTTAATGAGACACTAGTCCAAATGGCCGCTGCCTACCATCATTTTAATAAAACAAATAAAACAAAAAGGGGGAGCTATAGGGAGCAGGTGCAGTCGGAGACACCAAGATGGTGCCCTGGCTCTCTGCCCAGCCTCGTGACACCTCAGCTCATCGCTGGCCCAGCGCAGGCGTACAACAGAGGTACACCTCCTTGGGTGTGCAGCCTTATCTTACCCCTTGTGGCCATCTGCTGTGGCCCTATCCCAGAGCCTTCCGGTCTCGTGTGCAGCGTGTGGCGCATAGTGTGGTTGAATGTGAATGGTTGAAAAGATTGGACATCAGCAACACTTGTGTAAATATTGAGCTGGCCTGATTAAAAAAGCGGAAGCTGCTTCACCCGAACCTGGTGTTCGTGTTGTCCTTGTCTCTGCCAGCCGGAGACATTGCAGCACATCTTCATCTGAAAGCTGTTAGTAGAATACTTGCTTTTTGGCAGCTAGGATGAGGGTCTCTTAAAGCCCATACACACAGTGACACACCTAGTCCAACAGGGCCATATGTTCTAATTGTGCCACTCCCTGGGCCAAGCATATACAAACCACCACAGTCTGTTATCTCAGAGTTCTAAAATTCCCCTGTGCACTACCTATCCATCTCCTCTCACCTAGGACCAATCAGCTTAAAGTTTAGCTGGTGATATTTTGTCTAGTTAGCCAAAAATGCTATACCACTTCCGTGCCTGCCTTATAAACTTTTGAACCTGGTTTTTCCTATATAATGCCTGGCTTGAGAACAGACAGTTCCACAACTAGGCTCCCAAGTACTTGTTGTGGTCTTGATCCACCAGTCTGAAACAAGCATTCAATAACTGTTCATCATGTTTGAGACTGGTGTCTGAGTAGTCAGTGCGCGGCTAAGCCCAGGTCTCAACAAAAACATACAGAGAATAGAGAAAATGCTGTAAACCTGCAAGCCATTCGTTCTGCAGATCGGTATTAATGTCATGCATGCATGCATGACATCCTTGGTGTTAAAAAAATTATACCCTCTGCCAAAATTATGAGTTAACATGTGGGTGAAGCTTAGTACAATAACAAATATTAGACATGTAGAAAAACACTATTCAATAAGACAAAAAATGAAGATAAAAATATCAGGCTAAAAGAATGACTTGCCAAAAACCAACCAACCAACCAACCAAACCCCTGCCACCACCACCAACAAAAACCCTGTTTCTATTTTACTGAGCATTATATAGGAATAGAGTCTGTAATGGTGGTGATGGTGTGACTATATGATAAGGGGACTATTCATTCAGTTTCAACCAAAGAGAATACACGAGTGTGATAATGGTCTTAACACTCGAAGCCCAATCCCAGAGACTATCTTCCTTTAGAAAGGCTCCTAAAGGAACTGTAAGTATCCCAAAGAAGACCACAAAACAGAGACAAATGCTCAAATACATCATCAGACCAGGAAGAGTCTTCATTCAACCCACTACATTTTCACACAGCTCACAACAGACTCACACACAACCCATCATACAAAACACATTTACCCTAACACCAAAGATCTCCATATTATGTAACAGTCCCAAAACTGTTGAAATGTCCAAAGTTTAGTTGAACACTCAAGGCAATTTCTTCACTTTTGACATCTTAAATGCACTGTACATTTAACCTGAGAAGTATGCATTCAACTAGGACTTGTGCCTGATGGAAGATGGCCTCACCTTAGCAGGAAATGAGCTAACCTTGAGTACAAAGCAACTGTGCAGTATTCTGCCATCCTGGCTAGTATGCTAAAATATCACAATGGAGAATTTGAGCTATAAATTCAACAAATGCCCAATAAAAAGTGTCACCATTTTTGATACCAAAGGAAACTGATGAGAATAAGTAACCATGGATGAAAAAAAAATCACCACACAAGACTGGATAAATACTAAAACACAGTGACAACTTCTGACTTCAAAACCTCAAAAACAACTGCAATGAAGAAACTATAAAGAGCCAGAAAAAGAAAATAGCAGACAGATAGACAAAAGATAGAAAATATTTCTTCCAAATAGGGAAGAGTTAACTCCTCTGGCTGGGATACAGGCGTCCTTAATATACTTCCTTCCTTACTTTGTCTAAGATGAGATTAAACAATTGGAGGCCTCCAAACTCAGGTTTAAGTATTTTTTTCTCTGAATGCACGGTATTATCAAACCTGCCTGCACAGTACTTCCTGGGAAGGAAAAGAGATCAACAGAACATGAGAGCAAACTTAGAAAGAAAAAAAAAATACACAACTAAAATAGAGTAAATGTTGATGAATGAGGCCCGGGAACCCAGTGAGCCTGGCCTTACTAACACAAGTGACTGGACCGCTATGGCATCTGCAAGCCTGTGTCGTTGACACACACTTTGCATCTGCACGGAATTCACTGCGGACGGATCCTACACCTGAACGCCAAGTGCCAAGTGCAGAACTGTAGAACACACGGGAGAAACTAGGGTTCTGCAAGTCAGCACATCTGCCTTCCCTGGCCACAGGAAAAGCAACTGAGGCGCTCGCTGCATGGTGACGTCAGCAACAAGGATGTTGTCACTCCAGGACCCGCGCCCCACACTCTGCGCAGGCGCAGCCCGGGGATCGCAGTCAGACGTCCCGCTTCCGCTCCGGAGGTGCAGAGACCTCAGGTGAACAAACGCGATCACGCCGGGCGGCGAGTGTGGCCGCCGGTACCCGCACCCCGGGACGAACCCCACACAGTCTCCCGCGGCTCCTCCCCGCGTGGGGACTGCGGCCCCGCTCACCATGGCGTGGATGCGGAGCTCGCCCCGCTCTCCTCACAGCTCCCGGCAGCGGGTGGCAGACCAGGACACGGAACCACAGGAGCCTCCCTCAGACCCGAGCCCGAACCTTTAGTATTAGGGAACGGAAGTGCTCTCCCCATTCTGGCTAGCGGTCCATCTGGAGGCTGTGATTGGCTAGTGAGGCATGAGTGACAGCTCCCCTAGACAAGGCGTGCTGCGAAGTGTCACAGCACAGTGGTTCCCAGCCCTGGCCTCCACTCAGGCACAGAACTGTCCCAGTCCCGGAGAGACTGACATTCCCATGGAACTTGCGCCTGTTAGGGTACAGGCAGGCCCACAAGGCTACTCTCGGGGAACTAGCGGTGGCTTGTGTCATCATGGGCTGCCATCACCTGCTGACGCCACCAGGTGCGCCAGGTCTGTTTGGAGGATGAATGTATCCACCCACGAGCCACCCGAGCTCTGTCCCTACTAGGCAGGCGGGCTCTCTGTTCCCGGTGTGCGCTCCTTTCTCTCTCTGCCTGTCATATGTCCACTTCTCTGCCTCAGTCCCTTCCCCAGGACCTCACTTCCCCAATCCCCACCCACAATAAAACTTTTTTACGCCAGATGAATGGCGTAATTTCTCAGGACACACTTGGGCTCGATCTGCCGAAGCTACTTCACCTCACTCCATTATGTCTCCTAACAGCAGGACTGCAAGGTCGTCCCTGCTCTGCTGCACTCGGGAGGCACTCATTGCTCCTTAATCTAGGCACAAGGTCTCTAGCATGCGCAGATCACTAAACAACCTCAAGAGGAGTGATCCACCTGCCTCACAGCTGAAAGGGCACCCAGACTATCCAGGTCAAATTTAAACCTCCTCGTTGATACTCACCGGGCATCATCCATTTGAGAAAAGACTCACCTATCTTGCTCACACTTCTCTCAGCTAAAACACTGGTAGCCAAAACACTAACACATTCCCAGCTTTTATTGGTTGCACTTGCTCATCTTGCCAGCACTTGGGAAGTGGAGTCAGGACATCAAAAGTTTAAGCCTGGTATAAAGAGTAGTCCCAGGACAGCCAGGGAGGGATACATAAAGCAATCCTGTCTTAAAAAAAAAGTTTAAACCAGTTTGGTCTATGAACCCAAACACCAACTATTCTGGCCCTCAAAGGGGAGGTGACCAGGGTCAGAACCTGGGATGAGAAGACAAAAATAGAAAATTTGGCATCAGTATGTCTTGCATAACGTGTTGGCTCATGTTAAGCAAGTTTATTCAGATGATATACAGCTCTGATACACTATGGGTGGAGAATGAGACAGTCAGCAGAAAGATAATTTAGCAATGTTGGCTGGAAGGACACGGGACAGATACCTCCGAGTGAGCACACACTGGCCCTGAGACCGATACCCATGAGACTGATAACTGAAGACCGTAGTTCCCTTGACTCCTTCAAGATGCTCGCTCAAGCACCAGACCAGACCTTCCCTAGTCTGCTCTTGGAGAGGTCACAAAAGTAATGCTTGAAGTTCAGATAAACACACTCTTATTAGTTAAGCAAGGGACCTTTTAAGGTCAGAGAACAAGAACAATGGCAGAACTGGCTGATATGACTCTAACTGAGACTGGACTGGTGATGATTGAGTTCCTATACCCGTATTTTCCCTCAGTTTCCTGATATAATTTAATAAGAATTGCTTATGAGTAGATGTGCATTCTGAGGATTTAGTGTAGATATGGCTGATTTTTATGTAAAAGTTTAAATTTGTGGTTCTTTTAAAATTCTTATAAGATTACTTTTAAAGACAAATAATAAAATAATTAATCCTTCCTTTGTATCTGCATATTTCTGCCTGCCAGGAAGAGAAACTGGCTGAGAAAACTACTTTGCTTGCTTACATTTTGTTAATGAAAACAAGTTGCTTAGTTATGAATGCACATGGTTCTTGGGAATACTTTGTTTTCTTTACCTGTATTATGCAATGTTATTTCCTGTAAAAATATTGAGGAACATATTGTTTTTTTCATAGACATTCACTAGAAGAAAACTAAAATGTAATCTCAGTGGTGGTGCACAACTTTAGTTCCAGCACTTGGAAGGCGGATTTCTGGGTTCGAGGCCCATCTGGTCTACAGAGTGAGTTCCAGGACAGCCAGGGACACACAGAGAAACCCTGTCTCGAAACACCCTTCCCCCCAAAAAAAAGAAAAGAAAGGAAATAAAAGATTTTTCTGGGAAATATAAGTCATGGGAGAAAGAATAAAGTTGTTTGAACTTCGTTCCTTCCACAGTCTGAGCCTGTATGTATATGCATATATCTGTGTATGTATATGTATGTGTAAAGTTTGTGTGAGAGTGTGATGTAACTTTGTTCCATCAATCAAATCTATGTGTGTGTATATACATAAAGCTTATCTGGGTGTATATGGGAACTTCTTCCTTCTGCCAATTGTGTGTATGTACGTATGTCTATGTGTGAAATGCTTGTAGTCTGCTTGTTGGCACTTCATTCCATTCACCCACTAGGTATGTGTGTATATGTGTATATGTGCATATGTGTATATATGAAATGCTGGAGACTGCGTTCTAGAACTTTGCTCCATCCATTCTATGTGAGAATATGTATATGTCTGTTTGTACGTATGTATGTATTTGTATGTATGATGTTATTGGAGTTTGCCTTTTGTATAATTTACTCACTGTGTATGTATGTGTATGTATGTATGTATGTGTGTGTGTGTGTGTGTGAATTTTCTCTTTCCTTTTCTTTCTTGCTGACCCCAAGGAGTTAAAAGAGTTGGGAGTTTTTCACTGACCACAGGGAGTGCCAGCCCCAGTAAATTAAGCTTTGCTCCCTCAGAGAAAAGTGTGTTAAATAATTTCTCTAGTCACTGGCTGCCATAGGGAGACCCTGTTGGTATCTGGAACAACCCCTATTAGCTACTCTCAGCATTGACCCCTACTCACTACCTGCCTTAGTTTACTCTGAGTTGCCAAAGCTGGGCATTGGCAGGCTGAGTGAAGGCTGCAGCTGAGAAAGTTTCAAAGGAGTGCAGTTCTCAAAATATAACAAACATCTGAGGATGGCATGGTATATGGTCAATGTAACCTCACTCTGAGCCAAACTATTTTCTGTGTCTTATGGTCAGGCTGCTGCTTCTCTTTTTGTATCAGCAATACAGGATTGCTGGCAGGGCTGAAGCAAAATGGGTATAGTTATTTCTAAGAAGTAATGCCAGGGTAACAGGTTAGAAAAATACACCTCAGCAATAGAAAAAAATGGTAGATTATTGAACCTACTCTTATAGACCTTTGTATATTGATACAAAGTTAAGGTTATATTGGCTACATTTGTGTATATCTTTGTACATTGATGCAAAAATAAGGTTGTATTTGTTTACACTGGTATAGATCTTTGTAAAGTGATATAAAATTAAGGTGGTTTGGTTATAACACACTATGTATCATCTTCTTTTAAGGTATCATACCTACATAATTCTTAAAGTGCAATGTGAAGTTCCACTTTTCTTGAATTCTACTATTACAAATTCCTTAGAATAATTAAGAAATGCAAGTTAATAGTAAGGCAACCAAAATTGTGTGTTTGTTAAGTACTCGTTTAGTTAATCACTGATGTTTTCAAAGTTAATCAGATAGTGAATAGCTACAGACAAGCAACATTTGTCTATTCAAATATACTGAGATAGTTAGATGGTCTTCAAAGCCATCATAGATCTGTACAATTAGGCATTTAAAGGTGTTTTATTAATTCAAGGGTTTTTTTGACAATGAGATTTGTCATATCCTGGGAGCATCATCCCCATTCTACTTCAAAGAAGATGATGAACATAGAAGAACCTCCCTTCAAATATGGGAAGCTAGCCACTGGCCAAGAAACCGCCCTTGCTTCAGCTGATGGCAGTATGTTATCCAAGCCATGGACAAACAGGATACAAAGAAAGTTGACTTCCAAACTCTGCCAGGATAAGGTAGAGAAATTCTTCATAAATCCTGCATCACAGAAGAATCTACCAGATATTCTGGACCAGTAAGTCAAAGAGATAGATGTTCCAACATTGCCGTGGAATCTTAGATGATAAAAAGGTAAGAAATCTGATCACACGGGGAACCTGAAGATTCTGAACTGGAAAAGCCTGTTTCTTTTTGTGGTGTGGGACAGCCTTAGTACACACCTTTACTCCACGAGTGTGGCAGGATATTTCATCACATTATGAGATTGTGTACTAGAAAAAACTGTTTCAAGTTGTGGTGTGGTCCAGCCCTAACACACACATTTAATCCAAGAACTTTCTGTTTTGTAAACAAGATTAAATAAAGTCAACCATAGATCAAGAGGTGAAGTAAACAACCACTTAACAGGGAGTGAATATGGAGGGAATATCCATGGAGAGAGGGAGGAAGTCAGGAGGAGAGATTCAGAGGCACATAGGAAGTATAAAGAAGAGACTTTGACTCGAAGGTTATTTAAGACAGCATGGAGAAGGATAAAGGGCCTTTTCCCTCTGGGATGTCAGTGGAGTAGGATGGTCAGCTAGGTGATTTCTCTGCCTCTCTGACCTAGCAAACTTTAACACCACTGTCTGACTCCTTGATATTCATTGGCAAAATCTAATGTTTGGGGACTTTGTTTTTTTTTTCTTTCAAAAAACAACATATAGTAGGAGAGTTTGTCATTCCTTGAGGTAATAGAGTGCTTTGATATTAGAGCTGAAGTTCCTTATGATTGAGTGAGCCTAACCTTCTAAATCCAAAATTATTAAATGCCAATCTTTAGGAATAGGGGTGGGCTTAAGTCAACCAGGCTCTAAAGCTCCCATTGGCTAATTAGTATTTTCTGGCCTTTATGGCATTAAAAATTCAATTCAAAAGGTTTATCCTCATGTGCTATAATACCTCTAGGAGACAATTTAGTGGGGGAACATAAGTAAGTTTAAAGTCATTGAAGAATACACATAATACAAAAATTCCTTTTTGGCCTGTAAAAATTCAAATGCCTGTAGTTTTTTGTTTTCCTCTAAAGATAATATTCAGGGATTGTCCAATGCCATGTCTCCTTCTATAGTTTAAATACGATTTTTATTTTGCTGAAGTTGCACTGGAAATACCAATCATAGCTCAGGAGGCCAAGATGGAATTGGTAAATGAAGTTAGCTTTTTCATAGGCTGTTGGAGAATCATGAAATGAACCTGGCCTTGCTGCATTTAGAGGCATGGATTACAGGTTTTTCAGTTTAAAGTCCATGGTGCCTGGGATATAATGTGCCTTCCAGTTCCTGAGAGACAGATACACTTCATCAGGCAATAAAGCATTAGGTCTGCTTTGGGTTTCTCTGTGTGTTTCATCAGAAGTCAAAGAATCATGGGAGATTAAAAGGATAATTTATCTTGGATATTATTTATTTCGAATACATTGTATAGCTTGTAAACATATTTGAGTCCTGTCAACTATAACTTTATTGCCATGTTATATTCTGTTTCTTATGATGATATAAAAATTCTGATTGATGTCAATAATAACTGCCACAGCTTCAGTCATTCCGTGGCTCCTCCAGCTGACATGGTTTAATTTCTCATAGCCATATCACGTACCATTGGCCCTGTAAACTCTGTCTCTTACAGGTGGCTCCAGAGACAGGGATCTGAAATGTAGAGATTTAAAAGGAAAATATGAATTTTTAAAAAAGGTTAAAGGCAAGGAACTCCTGGGAATCCTGTGTGCACATATACACAAAAATGCAGGAACCTTCATTGGATGTAAAAATTTAGGACAGGCAGAGTCCAAGAAGCAATATTTGTTTGCAGAACTTCTGCAAACTTTGTTGCTGGAGGAAGGAGTTAAAGTGGGACATCATCAGTTGATAAATTTCCTGGAATTCATTAGTGGGCTTCTGTCTTCTTACCCTGAAAAGGGAATCTCTGGATTCCAGAGGTTGGTCCATGTTAGGAAGAATAAAGCAAGATGCAAGGAGACCAGAAAAGGTACTGAGTGGTGATTTACAGCTTCAGAAATAAATAAAGACAGCTGTATATTAAAATGTCACATATAATTAAAAAAGAAAGTGAGTAGAAAAAAGCAGAACAGTAGAATAGAAGAAAAATTAGAAGCTGAACATATATTATCTTATATGATGAGGTTGAGGATTTCGCCCTTCCTTGTGCTGATTTTGCTCCCCCACCTCCAGCTCCAATTTTCCTCTGATCCTAAAACCTATCCATCAAATGCAGCACTTGATAGCATGGAAACTTTTTTTTCTGTTTTACTTCATCTCTTTTATGTATATGGGTACTTTGTTTGCATGTACAACTTCACACCAGAACATGGCATCAGACAGTTTAACCTGACATATGGGCACTGGGATTTGAACTCAGAACCTTCAGAAGAGCAGTGAGTACTCTTAACCACTAAGCCATCTTTCTAGCTCCTCACTTCATCTCTTATTGAGACCACTAAAACAGTCTCCCATCCTCTTTAGTGGCTTCACTAAGAGACAGATGACTTTAGTAAGGGCATCTCCAGATTGATAATAACACCGGAAATGGTGCCAGGCCATACTTACTAGTGTATTTGGGCCTTTCCCACAATAAATGGTTGGATTCATAATCAGCAAAGTGGTGTTACCATGAAGGTTTGCAGATTTTCCCAGGAGTTATAGATGGAAATTATATTGAAGAGACTAAAATTATAGTTTCTGGTCCTGCTGGCATTCAAATATTAGGAAAAGGATAATATATTGCTCAACTGTTATTGATTCCAATATCAGTGTTTAATTAGTGTCTGCTCAGGAATAAGGCACAGAATGTGTACTGGATGGAATTACTAAGAGACTCACCATACCTCTGTACAGTTGGTAAGACATTTGAAGGATGTCTGGACACTAGTGCCAATGTTTCAGTTCTTTCCTATCAATCCTGACCCTGTCACTGGCCTCTTCAGGGGACCCAAGCAGAGCTCTTTGGACCAGAAGTTTCCCATGGGCCTCAACAAAGTTCTGAAGTGAAAACTTAAGGGTTTTTGGAATGTCACTTGTGTTGGATGGTGTTTTGTTGTGGCAAACTTGTGAAGGAGCGTTTCACTAAAGTGGACACAGGTGTGAGAGGCTAAGTCAGACTTGTGAACGAATGTTTCATTAAAGTAGACACAGAAGAGAGGATGTTTTGTTAAAGAAAGCACATGAAAGGACACATGATGAAAGCTTCTTTGTTAACAGCATATATGCATTGGTCTGCCTTACATTGCATAGTTGAGTTACATTTGTCAAGACTCCATGGAGAGAAACACAACAAAAACCTTATGGTGGTCTGCTGCAGTTTCTTGTCACTTCTTCGGACTCGGTCTAATTGGCAGAGTGATGTCAGCTGAGACAGACATATGGGCAGAGGCAAAATACTTGCTGAGACAAGCCCCATGGAGGACATGTGATGTTTGGAGACTATAAAAGGAGTCAACATACAGTGATGGTGTGGGAGGGGGGACAGAGCTAGGCTAGTATAGCTAGTTGTGCAATGCTTGTGGATCTTGACTGTTCATTGATCTTCACTTCACTGAGAGGCACAGCTGAGAGCTTCTCCTGGCATTCCTCCAGGTCCCTTCTGCTGACTTGTGCTGAGGGCCTAGCTGAGGCCTAACTAGCTCTGCTGGGTAGTGCCATCACTGCTGATTCCTGTTTGCTATTCCAACTCTGCCAAACTGGACTGCTGGTGTATCCCTGGAGTGTTTGCAAGTAGATCAAACTGCCACTGCTAAACTGTGAACTAAACTGCTAATTTCCAGATAACACAGATGGGAGTTTCTCCAAAGAACCTTTCTAAGCAGGTCCAATTACTCGTATCCTTTCTTTCCATAACCTCTGATGGGTGATGGGGTACAAGGGAGATTAAAGCATTTTAAAACCATTATTAAAATAGATTTTTAAAAAATTAAATTTATAAAATTCAAAACTTATGAATTGGGAAACTTATGAGTGTCAATCAGGTTCCTCCAGTCTTGTGTGCCACAGGGATTGGCAGCTAATTTGGGGGGAAGAGATGTTCTTAAAGCCTATGCATATATCTATTTGTGTCTAATACCTCTGCTGAACAGATGATGCTCTCACAAGGATGGATTCCTGGAAAGAATCTGGAGAAAGAGTTGCAGAAAACAACTGAATATTTAAATTCCATTCCAAAATCTAATACACAAGATTTGGTGTATTTTTATTAGGAGCTCCTGGAAGTATCATTTTGATTCTATAATCTGGCTTTCTGAGAACCCCGCCTGGATAGATTAGTGGCCCCTTACACAATAAAATATAGTAGCTGCCCAGGCGTTAATCTTGGAACAGCTGGAAAAAGCATTTAGAAGATTCTGACAGTCCATGGAATTCTCCTATTTTTTGATTAAGAAACGGTCATAAAAATGGCATTTGCTGCAGGATCTGTTGAGTACATGCCACTATAGAATTACCAGGACCTTAATTAGCAGGGTTTTCCCACAGATCTATGTTGAACAAATGGGTTTAGGAGATATCTATAGGACATTTCATGTAAAACCAAAAGAATATACTTTCTTAGCACCTCATGGTACCTTCTCCAAAACAAAACAAAACACAACAAAACAAAATAGGCCTTGACAAGAAGATTAAAATAATCCCATGCATCCTATCAGATCACCATGGACTAAGGCTGCTCTTCAATACCAACAAAAACAACAGGAAGCCCACATACACATGGAAGCTAACAATGCTCTACTCAATACTAACTTGGTCAAGGAAGAAAGAAATTAAAGACTTTTTAGAATTCAATAAAAATGAAGGTCAAACAGTGGTGCACTTTAATCCCAGCCTTGAGAGGCGAAGTCAGGGAGATTTCTGAATTTGAGGCCAGCCTGGTCTACAGAGTGAGTTCCAGGATATCCAGAGTTATATAGAGAAATTCTGTCTTGAAAAAAAAATGAAAAAGAACATAGAGGCACAACATATCCAAACACAATGAAAGCAGTGCTAAGAGGAAAACTCATAACTCTGAGTGCCTCCAAAAAGAAACTGGAAAGAGCTTACCGTAGCAGCTTGACAGCACACCTAAAAGCTCTAGAACAAAAGGAAGCAAATTTATCCAAGAGGAATAGAATGCAGGAAATAATCAAACCCAGGACTGAAATCAACCAAGTGATAACAAAAAGAACTATACAAAGAATCAGCCAAACCAGGAGCTGGTTCTTTGAGAAAATCAACAAGATAGGTAAACCCTTTGCCAGACTAACCAAAGGGCACAGAAACAGTATCCAAATTAACAAAATCAGAAATGAAAAGAGAGATATTACAACAGAAACCAAGGAAATCAGAAAAATCATTGGATCCTACTACAAAAGCCTATACTCAACAACACTGGAAATGGACAATTTTCTAGACAGATACCAGGTACCAAAGTTAAACCAGGATCAGATTAACAATCTAAACAGTCCCATAACTGCTAAAGAAATAAAAGTAGTCATTAATAGTCTCCCAACCAAAAAAAGCCCAGGACCAGATGAGTAGAGTGCAGAATTCTATCAGACCTTCAAAGAAGACCTAATGCCAATATTCTTCAATCTATTCCACAAAATAGAAACAGATTGAACATTACTCAATTCATTCTATTAAGCTACAATTATGCTTCCACCTAAACCACACAAAGACCCAACAAAGAAAGAGAACTTCAGACCAAGCTCCTTTATGAACATTGATGCAAAAATACTCAATACAATTCTTGCCAACCAAATCCAAGAACAAGATCATTCGCCACAGTCAAGTAGGCTTCATCCCAGGGATGCATGGATGGTTCAATAATACGGAAATCCATCTGTCTTAGTAAGGGTTTCTATTCCTGCACAAACATCATGACCAAGAAGCAAGTTGGGGAGGAAAGGGTTTATTTGGCTTACATTTCCATACTGCTGTTAATCACCAAAGGATGTCAGGACTGGAACTCAAGCAGGTCAGAAAGCAGGAGCTGATGCAGAAGCCATGGAGGGATGTTCTTTACTGGCTTGCNAAGACTACCAGCCCAGAGATGGCACCACCCACAAGGGGCCCTCCCCCCTTGATCACTAATTGAGAAAATGCCTTACAGCTGGATCTCATGGAGGCATTTTCCCAACTGAAGCTCCTTTCTCTGTGATAACTCCAGCTGTGTCAAGTTGACACAAAGCTATCCAGTACACCATCAATGTAATCTACTACATAAACAAACTCAAAGAAAAAAGTCACATGATAATTTCATTAGATACTGAGAAATCAACTGACAAAGTCCAACACGTCTTCATGATAAAAGTCTTTGAATGATCAGGAATTCAAGGCCCATACCTAAACATAATAAAGGCAATATACAGCAAACCAGTAGCCAACATCAAACTAAATGGAGAGAAATGAAGCAATCCCACTAAAATCAGGGACTAGACAAGGCTGCCCGCTCTCTCCCTACCTATTCAATAAAGTACTTGGAGTCCTAGCCAGAGAAATTAGACAACAAAAGGAGATGAAAGGGATACAAGTTGGAAAGAAAGAAGTCAAAATATCACTATTTGCAGATGATAATGATATTACACTTAAGTGACCCCAAAAATTCCACTAGAGAACTCCTACAGCTGATAAACAACTTCAGCAAAGTGGCTGGATATAAAATGAACTCAAACAAATCAGTAGCCTTCCTCTACTCAAATGGTAAATAGGCTGAGAAAGAAATTAGGGAAATGATACCCTTCACAATAGTCACAAATAATATTACATACCTTAGTGTAACTCTTACCAAGCAAGTGAAAGATCCGTATGACAAGAACTTTGAGTCCCTGAAGAAAGCAATGGAAGAAGATCTCAGAAGATAGAAAGATCTCCCATGCTCATGGATTGGCAGGATTAATATAGTAAAAATGGCCACCTTGCCCAATACAATCTACCGAGTCAGTGCAATCCCCATCAAAATTCCAACTCAATTCTTCATTCTTCAGTTAAAAAGAACAATTTTCAAATTCATCTGGAATAACAAAAAAAGTAAAGCAAAACAAAACAAAACAGGATAATGAAAACTATTCTCAATGATAAAAGAACTTCTGGGGGAATCACTATCCCTGACCTCAAGCTGTACTACAGAGCAATTGTAATAAAAACTGCATGGTATTGGTATAGAGACCAGCAGGTAGATCAGTGGAACAGAACTGAAGACCCAGAAATGAACCCACACACCTATGGTCACTTGATCTTTGACAAAGGAGGTAAAACCATACAGTGGAAAGAAGACAGCATTTTCAACAAATGGTGCTGGCTCAACTGGTAGTCAGCCCGTAGAAGAATGCAAATCGACCCATTCTTATTTCCTTGTACAAAGTTCAAGTCCAAGTGGATCAAGGATCTCCACATAAAACCAGACAGACTGAATCTAATAGAAGAGAAAGTGAGGAAAATCCTAGAACACATGGACACAGGGGAAATTTTCCTGTACTGAAAACCAATGGTTTATGCTGAATGATCAAGAATTGAGAAATGGGACCTCATATAATTGCAAAGCTTCTGTAAGGACACTGTCAATAGGACAAAAAGGCAACCAAAAGATTTGGAAAAGAGCTTTATCAACCCTCCATCTGATAGAGGGCTACTATCCAATATACACAAAGAACTCAAGAAGTTAGACTTCAGAGAATCATTTAACCCTATTCAGTAATGGGGAACAGAGGTAAACAAAAATTTTTCAACTGGGAAATACTGAATTATGAGAAGCACCTAAAGAAATATTCAACATCCTTAGTCATCAGGGAAATGACACCAGTCAGAATGGCTAAGATCAAAAACTTAGGTGACAGCAGATACTGGTGAGGATGTGGAGAAAGAGGAACACTCCTCCATTGTCGATGGGGTTGCAACCTGGTACAACCACTCTGGAAATCAATCTGGCAGTTTCTCAGAAAATTGGACACAGTACTTCCTGAGGACCTAGCTATACCACTCCTGGGCACATAACCAAAAGATGGTCCAACATGTGATAGTGACACATGCTCCACTGTGTTCACAGCAGCCTTATTTATAGTAGCCAGAAGTTTAAAAGAATCCAGATCTCCCTCAACAGAGAAATGGATTCAGAAAATGTGGTACATTTACATAATGGAGTACTACTCAGCTATTAAAAACAATGAATTCATGACATTCTTAGGCAAATGGAGGAAACTAGAAAATATCATTTTGAGTGAGGTAACCCAATCACAAAAGAACACACATGGTATGCATTCACTGATAAGTGCATATTAGCCCAAAAGCTCCAAATANGGAGGATACAATTCACAGACCACATGAAGCTCAAGAAGGAAGACCAAAGTGTGGATACTTCTCTTCTTAGAAGGGTGAACAAAATACCCACGGGAGGAAATACAGAGAGTGGAGCAGAGACTGAAGGAAAGGCCATCCAGAAACTGCCCCTCCTGGG
>NC_034607.1:22997922-23000489 GCF_900095145.1 Mus pahari | reverse complement strand
GCTAGAGTGTTGTTTCCCCCTTTATTCCACCCACCCATTATATGGATGATATTCTGTTTGGACTGAACATAATACAATTCTGGAAGATTGATTTGCTGAAGTGAAANTTGTATTAACCCACTATGGATTGGCTATAATCCCTGATAAAGTTCAATGTACTACTCCAATCTTATATTTAGGAAAACTGATGAAGTCTAGAGCAACCAGTAATCAAGGGATGGAGATTAAAAAGCACATCTTAAAAACTCTAATGGTTTTTGAAAAATTGCTAGGGGAATTGAATTGGGTAGAGCTGTCTTAAAAATTCCCACAGCATAGCCAAAAACTTCATTTGATGTTTTAAGAGGAGTCCTGATTCTTCATCTCCTAGGTGTAGCTACTAGCTACTACCACCAAAAAACTGAAATAAGTGGACTCATTCAGCTAGCACCTGAGATTTCTGGAATGCTTCCCAATGTTAATGAGTCATCTCCATATCTTAAACCTTCAGCCAATGTATTTTGCCTCTCCTGGATGTTCATACCCCCATCCCCAAAATTACATAATCCTTGAATCACCCCAAGTAAAGTTGAGGCTCTATTTTAATTTTGGGATAGAAAATACTGGGCACACATTCTAAAGCCCCTCCCATGCTTGTCCAGCGTCTGTTCACTGTAGTGATATGTATAAAAAGCCTTCATATATGGCTTTAAATGAAATGTATAGGTGAGTCTTTTCTCAAATGGATGATGCCCGGCGAGTATCAACAAGGAGGTTTAAATTTGACCTGGATAGTCTGGGTGCCCTTTCGGCTGTGAGGCAGGTGGATCACTCCACTTGAGGTTGTTTAGTGATCTGCGTATGCTAGAGACCTTGTGCCTAGATTAAGGAGCAATGAGTGCCTCCCGAGTGCAGCAGAGCAGGGACGACCCTGCAGTCCTGCTGTTAGGAGACATAATGGAGTGAGGTGAAGTAGCTTCCGCAGATCGAGCCCAAGTGTGTCCTGAGAAATTACGCCATGCATCTGGCGTAAAAAAGCTTTACTGTGGGTGGGGATTGGGGAAGTGAGGTCCTGGGGAAGGGACAGAGACAGAGAAGTGGACATATGACAGGCAGAGAGAGAAAGGAGCGCACACCGGGAACAGAGAGACGGCCTGCCTAGTAGGGACAGAGCTCGGGTGGCTCGTGGGTGGATACATTCATCCTCCAAACAGACCCGGCGCACCTGGTGGCGTCAGCAGGTGATGGCAGCCCATGATGACACAAGCCACCGCTAGGTCCCCGAGAGTAGCCTTGTGGACCTGCCTGTACCCTAACAGGCGCGAGTTCCATGGGAATGTCAGTCTCTCCGGGACTGGGACAGTTCTGTGCCTGAGTGGAGGCCAGAGCTGGGAACCACTGTGCTGTGACACTTCGCAGCACGCCTTGTCTAGGGGAGCTGTCACTCATGCCTCACTAGCCAATCACGGCCTCCAGATGGACCGCTAGCCAGAATGGGGAGAGCACTTCCGTTCCCTAATACTAAAGGTTCGGGCTCGGGTCTGAGGGAGGCTCCTGTGGTTCCGTGTCCTGGTCTGCCACCCGCTGCCGGGAGCTGTGAGGAGAGCGGGGCGAGCTCCGCATCCACGCCATGGTGAGCGGGGCCGCAGTCCCCACGCGGGGAGGAGCCGCGGGAGACTGTGTGGGGTTCGTCCCGGGGTGCGGGTACCGGTGGCCACACTCGCCGCCCGGCGTGATCGCGTTTGTTCACCTGAGGTCCCTGCACCTCCGGAGAGGAAGCGGGACGTCTGACTGCGATCCCCGGGCTGCGCCTGCGCAGAGTGTGGGGCGCGGGTCCTGGAGTGACAACATCCTTGTTGCTGACGTCACCATGCAGCGAGCGCCTCAGCTGCTTTTCCTGTGGCCAGGGAAGGCAGATGTGCTGACTTGCAGAACCCTAGTTTCTCCGGTGTCTTCTACAAGTTCTGCACTTGGCACTTGGCGTTCAGGTGTAGGATCCGTCCGCAGTGAATTCCGTGCAGATGCAAAGTGTGTGTCAACGACACAGGCTTGTAGATGCCATAGCAGTCCAGTCACTTGTGTTAGTAAGGCCAGGCTCACTGGGTTCCCGGGCCTCATTCATCAACATTTACTCTATTTTAGTTGTGTACTTTTTTTCTTTCTAAGTTTGCTCTCATGTTCTGTTGATCTCTATTCTTTTCCAGGAAGTACTATGCAGGCAGGTTTGTTAATACCGTGCATTCAGAAAAAAGAAACTTAAACCTGAGTTTGGAGGTCTCCAGTTGTTTAATCTCTTCTTAGACAAGGTAGGGAAAGTTATTTTAAGGAAGCCCGTAACTCCCCCAGAGGAGTTAGTGTAGAGGAGTAAGGCCAAGTCTGCGAGAAGAAAGGTTTGTTCTTTTTAGTAAGAGCAAACCTTCCTTGTTATTAAGACAAGACCTGCTGGGCGTGGTGACGCACGCATTTAGTCCTAGCACTCGGGAGGCAGAAGCAGGCGGATTTCTGAGTTCGAGGCCAGCCTGGTCTACAAAGTGAGTTCCAGGACAGCCAGGGCTATACAGAGAAACCCTGTCTCGAAAAACAAAAAA
>NC_034607.1:22989338-22997757 GCF_900095145.1 Mus pahari | reverse complement strand
AAAAAAAAAAAAAAAAAAAAAAAAAAAAAAAAAAAAAAAAAAAAAAAAAGAAAAGACCTGTTCTGTCCCGTGGTACGGAGAAGTCGGCATGCTCCTTCTGCTCTCTGCAGCTTCTTTTCTCTTTCCTCTGCATTCTGCACATTGCTGTCATAGTTTTTTTTTATGTTACCTATAGTTTCTAAGTTATTCCAGTCTGTATTCTCCTTCTAATCTTGCTCTCTTTTCCTGTTCAGATGTCACAATAATTCTCTTACTCTCAACGCCTATATGATTTGCTTTTTGCCCCACAGGGTTGCCTTGGTCCAATCTTTCCTTCTTTGTAAAGGAAATGTGTATTCTGGGCCCTTGCCTGTTGAGAAGTTATACTTTGTGTTTATTTTGATTTATATAATTTGTATATTTTGAGTTTACATGATGTCAAACTTAAGAGATTGCCCTTAGTATTCGACGAAAATTTAGACATTTTAACAGTGTTGGGACTGTGACAGAATATGGAGATCTTTGAAATGAGAGTAAATGCAATTTGAATTATTGCTAGACTAGGAGCCTGTGGTGGTCTGAATATGCTTGGCCAGTGGGAAGTGGCACTGTTAGGAGGTTAGAGCCTCATCGGAAGAGGTGTGGCATTGTTAGAGGAAGAGTGTGACTAAGATGGTCTGCTACTGCTCAAGCTTCACCCAGTGTAGCAAGCCTTTCCCTAGCTGCCTGTGGAGGAAAGTCTCCTCCTGGTTGCAATTGGATCAAGGTTTAGAAACTCTCAGCTCCTCTAGCGCCATGTCTGCCTGCAGGCTGCCATGCTTTCTGCCATGACAATAATGGACTGGATCTCTGAAACTGTAAGTCAGCCCCAGTTAAATGTTTCCTCTTATACAAATCGCTTTGGTTTTGGTGCCTCTTCACAGCAATAAAACCCTAATTGAGATAGAAGTTGGCACCAGGGACTAGGGTATTGCTGTGATAGGCCTGACCACGCTTTTGTTTGGATGAATTCAAATTTTGAATCTTTGGGTTTGTAAAGCTGCGGAGTACTTTAAGTGGAGCTTATTGGGCCATCCTGGCAGAAATATGGACGACATCATGTTGAGGGTGAATTGAATTCTGGTGGCCTGCCTGGCTCAAGAGCTTTCAAAGGGAATCTTACGTTGCCTAGAAACTGCTCTTGTGATAGTTTGGTGACGAGTATGACTTCCTTTTGCCCTTGTCTGAAGAGTCTGCCTGAGGTAAAGAGACTCAGATTAAATGCATTGACAAAGGAAGCTTCAGAACAGCCTGGTTTAGACTTTATCCTGTGGCTCACTTTTTTTTTTTTGGTAGAATATGATTTTAATATTTTCAACTGTTAATATTCAACAAGCAGAATAATTATTTTAAGATATATTTTGTTTTTATCTCTCTCTTTTCATTTCTGATTTTATCAATTTGGATACTATCTCTGTGCCCTCTGGTTAGTCTGGCTAAGGGTTTATCTATCTTGTTGATTTTCCTCAAAGAACCAGCTCCTAGTTTTGTTTATTCTTTGTATAGTTCTTTTTGTTTCTACTTGTTTGATTACAGCCCTGAGTGTGATTATTTCCTGCTGTCTACTCCTCTTGGGTATATTTGCTTCTTTTTGTTCTAGAGATTTCAGTTGTGCTGTCAAACTGCTAATGTAAGCTCTCTCCAGTTTCCTTTTGGAGGCACTTAGAGCTATGAGTTTTCCTCTTATCACTGCTCTCATTGTGACCCATAAATTTTGGTATGATGTTATCTTCATTTTCATTAAATTCTAAAAAGTCTTTCATTTCTTTCTTTATTTCTTCCTTGACCAAGTTATCATTGAGTAGAGTATTGTTTAGCTTCCATGTGTATGTGTGCTTTCTGTTGTTTTTGTTGGTATTTAAGACCAGCCTTAGTCTGTGGTGATCTGATAGGGTGCATGGGATTATTTCAATCTTATATCTGAGGCCTGTTTTGTGACCTATTGTATGGTCAGTTTTGGAGAAGGTACCACAAGGTGCTGAGAATAAGTTATGTTCTTTTGCTTGAGGATGAAATGTTATATAAATATCTGTTAGATCCATTTGGTTCATAAATTATTTTAGTTTCACCATGTCTCTGTTTAGTTTCTGTTTCCATGATCTGTCCATTGCTGAGAGTGGGGTGTTGAAGTCTCCCACTATTATTGTGTGAGGTGCAATGTGTGTTTTGAGCTTTAGCAAAGTTTCCTTTATGAATGTGGGTGCCCTTGCATTTGGAGCATAGATGTTCAAAATTAAGAATTCATCTTGGTGGATTTTCCTTTGATGTGTATGAAGTGTCCTTCCTTATCCTTTTTGATAACTTTTGGTTGAAAGTTGATTTTATTCCATATTGGAATGGCTACTCCAGCTTGTTTCTTGGGACCATTTGTTTGAAAAATTGTTTTCCAACCTTTTACTCTGAGGTAGTGTCTGCCTTTGTCACTGAGGCGTGTTTCCTGTATGCAGCAAAATGCTGGGTCCTGTTTACGTATCCAGTCTGTTAGTCTTTGTCTTTTTATTGGGGAATTGAGTCCATTGATGTTAAGAGATATTAAGGGAATGTGATTGTGACTTTCTTTTCTTTTCATTTATTTAAAGGTTTATTTATTTTATGTTTGTGAATACAATGTAGCTGTCTTCAGACACACCAGAAGAGGGCATCTGATCCCATTACAGATGGTTGTGAGCCACTATGTGGTTGCTGGGAATTGAACTCAGAACTTCTGGAAGAGCAGTCAGTGCTCTTAACCGCTGAGTCATCTCTCCAGCCCCGATTGTGACTTTCTTTTATTTTTGTTGTTACAGGTGGAATTATGTTTGTGTGGCTATCTTCTTTTGGGTTTGTTGGAAGATTACTTTCTTGCTTTTTTTCCCCCCTAGGGTGTAGTTTCCCCCCTTGTGTTGGTGTTTTCCATTTATTATCCTTTGTAAGGCTGGATTTATGGAAAGATATTGTGTAAATTTGGCTTTGTTATGGAATATCTTGGTTTCTCCATCAATTGTAATTGAGAATTTTGCTGGGTATAGTAGCCTTGACTGGCACTTGCGTTCTCTTAGGGTCTGTGTGAGATCTGCCCAGGATCTTCTAGCTTTCATAGTCTCTGGAGAGAAGTCTGGTGTAATTTTGATAGGTCTGCCTTTATACGTTACTTGACTTTTTTCCCTTACTGTTTGTGCCTAGGTCTGCTCAGGGTACTGGCGCAGACCAGAAGGAACCAGTCTCTGTGGCTCACTCTTATGAGGAACATTTCAACAAGAGCAGCAAGCTTAGAAAGGAAGAATAAGAAATGTATGGTTGCAAGAGTAAATGGGAACCGGGGAGTGAGATGGAGCTAAATCTTGTGTTCAAGGATATTAAATGGAATTAAGGCAGTGGTGATCTTGAGTCAAGATCCCACCCAGCTAAGCTTATTGTTTATATCTTTGCAGTTGAACAAGGGATAGTTATTTATGTTAAGTGATATTAGATATTGTTTTTGTTGGGTTTCAGGAATTTCCACTCAATCCAAACAAACACTGATCTCAGTTAAGCAAGAATAGTTTATTGAATGAACACACTTAATACTGGACATCCAGGACCATAAAAAGGACTCAGAAACTTAATTGCACTACTACTCTGCTCTCAGAGTAGATTTTTTTTTTTTTAATTGGAAAAACCAGGTTCAAAAGTTTAAAGGGCCAAGAGGGGAGCAGTTGGCTTCTGAGGCAAAGTATTACCAGCTGACCTTTCAGCTGACTGGTCCTGAGTGAGGTACAGGGGTGGTGGATGGGTGGTGAACAGGGCAATTTCAGAACATTGAGATAAGAGGATGTGTATTATAATTATAACTTTTTGGCTTATTAGAAGCATTCCTCAGTGTCAGCCATGAAAACCACAGTGAGCTCATATGTAGCTGCAAGAAGGATTGCCTAGTGTTCAGCTCTGACTCAAGACATTTTATACATAATAGTTCATATTGACCTTTGATTTGAAGGTCCTGTATAAAACTTTGTGGATTTTTTTCAGATTAGCAAACCTCAGATAGAACATTCAGAACAAAAAAGGGTGTGTGGTCAGCATATCCTTGAACCAAGTCACTTCTCCGTGTCAGTGACTGGCAGGCATTTTACAGCAACAATATGAAATAGCTGGCAGGTGTGTAACAAAATGGCTACAGCTGTTCTGGGTGTTGGTGGAGTTGATGTTCAGATCATTATAGTTTTCATTTGGATATAAGGAGATATAATTGTGTGTCAAATTGATAAGGGATGGATTGTGATAGCTATTCTCAGGTGTCAACTTGACCATATCAAGAATGAACTACAATCCAGAACTTATAAAGATCTTGTGAAAAGGAATTAAGGGAAATCTTAGGTCTAGGTGTGGTGGTACACACCTTTAATTTCAGGATACAGAGGCAAGCAGATCTCTGATTGATGGCCAGCCTTGTACAGAGCAAGTTCCAAGTAAAGAAAAGCTTAGGCCCCAGTGTGGTGGTACACGCCTTTAATCCCAGCACTTAGGAGGCAGAGGCATGTAGATTGGTTGTTTTTGTATTAAAATGTAGAATTCTTGGCTCTTTCAGCACCATGTCTGCCTGCAGAATGCCATGCTTCCTGCCATGCTAATAATGGTTTGAACTTCTGAAAGTGGAAACTAGCTCCAATTAAATGGTTTCTTTTTATTAGAGTTACCTTTGTCATGGTGTCTCTTCACAGTGATAAAACCCTAAGACAGAATGTGTCATGACTTGTGTGAAAATGTGATGGTTTGAATGAAAACTTTCCCAGGTATGATGATGTATTTACACTTGTCTTCTTTGTGTGGTTGAAACTGAGCAGGCTCTTTTTATAAAGCCACACAATCTAGAGTCTATTCCTAAATAATGTATGGTAAATATAAGCAGTTGCTTTTCCTTGAGAAGCCATTTTGTAGCCTGATATTTTTAATGGAATTAGGTTTTCTACATGTTTAACAATTGTTACTGTGCTGAGCTTTACCCACATCTTCACTTATGATGTTTGGCAGAAGGTATAATATTTTACACCAGGATGGTATGCATTCATGATATTAATAATGATCTCCAGAATGATTGGCTTGCAGGTGTGTAACATTCTCTCTACCCTTCTGTATATTTTTAATTTCTAAAGTATGTACATGAGTTTTTTGCCTATGTTTATGGATGTAAACATAGTTCACTGGTGATAACTGAAGTCAGAAGAAAGCATTGGATTGTCTTGGTCTAGAGTCAGGAATGATTGAGAGCCTCAAAGGGAGAGCTGAGGCTCACTTGTTCCAGGTCCTCTGCAAGGGCAAACCGTGACCTTTGTTGAAGAGTCATCTGTATATAGCCTTTATTTATTTATTTATCTATTTATTTATTTATTTATTTATTTATTTATTTATTTATTTATTTTTGTGGTGCTGTTGATCCCCCCAACCCCCAGGAAGTAAGGGATTCAATTAAACCCAAGTGTGTGAAACGAAAGCTTTGTTTCTTTTAATGAAACCAATAAAACCTTGTTATGAAGAAAAGACCTGTCCTGCCCTATGGCAAGAAGAAGCCTGCCTGCTCCTTTTCTCTCTACAGCTTCTTTTTTCCTCTCTCCCTCTGCATCTTACACATTGCTCTCTTAGTTTTTTTGAATGTTACCTATAGTTTTTAAGTTATTCTACTCTGCATTCTCCTAATCTTTCTCTCTCCTCTTGCTTAGATGTCACAGTAATGTTCTTACTCACAATGCCTTTTCTCTCAATGCTATGCTTATACTTCTAATTTTTTGAGTTCAGTTCTGTCTAAAAAGAGTTCTGTCTAAAACAGTTCTCCTCAGATCAGTTTCCCAGACTCTTCTCTTGTCCTCAGCACTTACACATCTTTTCAGAATACATGATCACATGGTAAAAAGTTCATCACAAGTTCACACATAAACTTTAAATCATAAATCAAATAAGAAGTTTACAACAGTGAATGTTTACATGCACATTCATTAGGTGTAATTATCTGGCTAAACATTACCTGTCATGGCTCCACAGGCTCACTGAAAGTTAAAATCCATAACTAAGTTATTAGTGAAGTTTTTTATAGAGAAACTCAGTCAATATTTTATCTTCTGTCCTAGCACCTATAATAAATCATTAGTTCCCTTTTTAGACCTTTGGTTAGTTGTTTTACAACCTCTTGGAATGTGCTCTGAGAAAGTCTGGTTACTATCTAGAAGCAATTAACTGGTGATATATGGGAGACTGACAGAGTTCTCATTGCAGTTTTGACTATCAGAAAAGGATCTAATAGCAGTCCCACTATAAAAGAGCTTAATAAATACTGGATAAATTTTAGGAATTCTTATAGGGTCATCATTAAGAATTAAGAAATCATCTATTTGTCCATATAGCTTCATGACAAGACAGTACATTTTCATAGATCTGCAGATGTTCTCAAAAAGGGTGGACAAATACCTAGTGATTGTAATATATATGCTTCATAATAACAGGGAAATTTTTCTTAAAATGATTTTCTCCTGGGTCTTGCCTATCAGAGTTTCATCATCAAGGTTAATTTAAGGTGGTCATTTCAGGAAGATCACCTGCTAGTTTTTGGCTTGTCCTATGATGGCTCCTGACAAGTAATTTTGATATAGTTTTGCTGATATATCCTTAATCATGCTGTTCTGTTTGCATGTTTCTTTTTATATGTTAATATGCCATATCTTACTCAGTTTGCACAAAAATGAGAGGTGTGATTCTCCTTTTCTGTTTACTTCTAAAATGAGTTGGTGATTGCATTTGAAATTCTGTGACATGAAATTAATATGTCAAGCACACAGAATTATGTAAATATATTTTCAGTGAAGTGTACATTCACAATACCTTCAGTCTCACCATTTCTATGACATATGTATGTATACTTTACATACTTAACATATATACCATATATATATATATATATCTATATATATATCTGTGTGTGTGTGTGTGTGTGTGTATACATACATATGTTGTACTTTAGGATGCAGTGACCTATGAGGATGTGCATGTGAACTTCTCTCGGGAAGAATGGGTTTTGCTGGATCCTTCTCAGAAGAGTCTCTACAAAGATGTGATGCTGGAAACCTACTGGAACCTTACTTGTATAGGTAATTATGTGCATTTTCCTTTACTTTTTAACTTAAGGGGAGACTTTCTTAGAGATGTGTTCTTTTCTGTGATTTTAATTGTGAAAGAGCTAGAATGTGTATAAATCAGCCATTGTTCTTAAGCTCACAGGATATAATAATTTAAATTTTATATAATTTCTAGTAATATATATTTTCTGGTACTGTATTTTAGGCTACAAATGGGAAGACCACGATAATGAAGAATATTGTCAAAGTTCTGGAAGACATGGAAGGTAATTTTCATGTGCAAGCTGATACATATGCGCTTCTAAAGAAATTTTAATGAAAAAATGTAAACAAACACAGCTTTGTGAGTATTAAATTCTCACATCACCATATACTTCACTGTCAGGTAGTTAATCAGTATTTGCAAAGTATTCCTTTAAGAAACAAGGAAAGAAAACAAGGCATTAGTAGATGTCACAAATTTAATCATAGCCATGTGAGAACCATGTTATTGAAGTGTCCTTTCACTCAGTTTTACACAGAAAAAGCATACACATTGATTTGGGATTAATGTATATCTGTCTGTAAATGAATTATTCTTAATATTAATGTTAGCAATGAATTAATCTGGCAGATATATTTATGTACTTTTTGTTAGTTCCCAGTAATCACATAGATAAACCAGTATTTAAAAATGCACATCAATAGCTGACCAATTAAATGATCTACTTTTACTTTCTATGCTAATCTAGCTACCTCCCAGACCTATTCCATGGTACTTATATATTATCTGGCTCTTTAGACTCCTTCATGGTTCCAAATCCTCCTTCTTCCTCCATGATCTCAATCTCCCTCTCTGCCTTCTTCCTATTTCTGGTTGATGGATATGCCACCCTATTCTCTATTCTGCCCAGCCACTGGGTGATCAGCATTTATAGACAAGGCAGAGAATAAATTCTAAGAACTGTTTATACTGACTTGAGACAGGAGATTCTTGATATAAGCATTACAATGCTGTGTCTGGATTGTCCAGATTGAAACAAGAAATAGGGTAGAGAAATCATCATTTGAATAACACAAGGGTAAATTTAACACAGTGTATAAAAACATTATGCTTAGATATGTCTAAGACCTGTTATAAGCAAATTGCCTATAGTGAAGCTAATATTACTCATATACTTGTAGTGATGTACCATAGTATAGTGAGAGGGGCAGTTTGTGAGAATCAAGGTGTTATGCAGCATTAGTTGATTAATCCATTCTAGTCTCCCTGGTGGTGCTGTGTGCATTCCTTTCTACCCACCCCAGTGGTCTGGATTCTTGAATGAAAGACACACACA
>NC_034607.1:22968079-22989248 GCF_900095145.1 Mus pahari | reverse complement strand
ACACATACACAGACACACACACAGAGACATACACACACACAGACACACACAGACACACACACACACACACAGACACAGACAGACAGACAGACAGACAGACACACACACACACACACACACACACACACACACACACACAGTCTTTTATTTTAATGTGCCTTAAACAGCTCAACGGCTGGGCTACTCCCAAACTTCCATGTTGCTAATGCTTCCCCTCCAATCCTCCTGAGTTATTACTTACTGAAATCTATATTCCATCTTTGCTACCCCAGACACAGGCCTACAGCCCTCCTGGGCTCAAATTACCAACTCTTACATGTTGGCAGTCTCTCTGTCTCTCTGTCCTACACTTCTCAGACCTGGACCTTTTCCTTCCCCAGCATGGCACCCTTTTCATTCTCTTGTGTGTTTTTTTTTTGGGGGGGGAGGGGGACTAGGAAACCTAAAGTACTGCCTCTGTTTCTCTGCCTAGCCATTGGCCACAGGCAACTTTATTTACCAAACAAAGCCAACTAGGGGCAGGGACCCTCAGTGTCCTACATGCAGATGTGCAAATTCCTGTGTAATTTTGGTAAACCAATGAATATAAGCAATAAACCAAATTCCAACAGTGTTGTGATAGAGAAATTTGAATCCCTAAATACATGTCTCTGAGGAACAAAAGGTTAAAGTGTATGAATATGCACATCTTTTATTTTTTTATTCTTCCTTTAATAGGGATTGTTCCTCTGGACATAGAAAGAAGCAGTGTACCGATCTCTTTCCTAGAACAATTAGGAGGAGATATGTAGTCATCCCCTTTGTGAGAAGAGGAGGTGAATGTGATACAAGGTTACAAGTACTTGGTTTTCCAGCTTCAGTGGGAATACATCAGAATACTGACATTGGAGAAAAGCCCTGTGAGCACAAGGAAAGTGGAAAATCTTCTGTCTGTCCTGGTTCACTTTGCACATGTAGTGTGACTCACACTATAGGAAAATGTTATGAATGCAACCAGTGTGGTAAAGCTCTGAGTTCTCTTCAGAGATGTGATCAAACTCATATGGGCAAAGGAAGTGATAAATGTGAGCCAAGTAGTAAATGCTCAACCCATCCCAGGTATCTTCAAATACAGAAGACAGCCTATAATGAAGAGGACCTCTATGAGAGGAATCAATATGGTAAATCCTCTTTACAGCTACACCAAAGAACTCATTTGGAAATGAAATACTCTGAATGTAATCAAGGAGATAAATCCTTTGCATTTCACAGTCATCATCAAGTAGGTAAAACTAATACTACAGAAAAAAATTATGAATATAACCAATGGGGTAAAGCTTTTTCATATCCCAGTTATCTTCAAGTTCATGAAAGAATTCATACTGGAAAGAATCCCTATGAATGCAATCAATGTGGGAAAGCCTTTGCATATAAAAGTCATTTTCACAAGCATGAAAGAACTCATACTGGAGAGAAACCCTATAAATGTAATCGATGTGGTAAAGCCTTTTCATCTAACAGTAATCTTCAAAGGCATGAAAGAATTCATACTGGAGAAAAACCATATGAATGTAATCAGTGTGGTAAAGCCTTTGCATATCGCAATAGTCTTCACATTCATGAAAGAAATCATACTGGAGAGAAACCTTATAAATGTTATCAGTGTGGTAAAAACTTTGCAAGTAATAGCAATCTTCAAATACACAGAAGAGTTCATACTGGAGAAAAACCCTATAAATGTTATGAATGTGGTAAACATTTTTCATGTAACAGTCATCTTCAAATGCATGAAAGAATCCATACTGGAGAGAAACCCTATAAATGTAATCAATGTGGGAAAACCTTTGCATATAGTAGTAGTTTTCACATGCATGAAAGAACTCATACTGGTGAGAAGCCTTATGAATGTAATCAGTGTGGTAAAGCCTTTGCATATTGCTGCCATCTTCAAAGGCATGAAAGGTGTCATACTGGAGAGAAACCCTATGAATGTAATCAGTGTGGTAAAGCCTTTGCATATCTCAGTAGTCTTCACAAGCATGAAAGAAATCATACTGGAGAGAAACTCTTTGAATGTAATCAATGTGGAAAAGCCTTTGCATGTCTCAGTACTCTTCAAGAGCATGAAGGAATTCATACTGACAAAAAAATCCCCAAGGAAACTAATAAATGAGGAATAGTCTTGGGTACCACACTAATTTTCTCCATTGAGCTCTCTCACTAGTGTTTCAGAATAGTAGAACCATTCCATCATTAATATATTGTCTCCTTTTCAAATTGTAGACATATTGTCATCTAAAAATACATGAACACAGGCCAATTTGAATAATCTACTTTCAATTCAAAATGATATTTATGCTGTCATTTATATCTTTTGTATTTTATTAATTTATTCTGAGGCCTAAAACTTGTTCTTACCACTTTCTCAGAAACAAAAACTCTAACAGGTAATAAAGATGGTTGCTGCTAAGTGTCATTCTCTTGGATAGCTGTATTACTCATTCAGGTTTTTCTCCGAATACTACACTTGGACACTCTATGCACACTCTCACACCAGTACATAATTATTGTTGAAACTGTAATAAAGGCCAATGAGTTTACTCACCAGTTTAGCGCACTTACTGCCCATCTTTACTATCTCAGTTTGTTAGCTAGTAGTTATGTAGAGGAAGTAGACAATAGACACCTGTCATTGTCCTCTTACTGGCACATGTACAGCATAGCATAGGTACATGCACACAGTTAAAACGAGAGTTTTAAAGAGATGCAAGTAGCAAGTTAAAAAATATTAAGAACACAGGACATGATTTGTAATTAATACATTATAAAATTCCTAGAAATATTATTGTTCAGTACAATGAGGGTTCCTGTTTATTACATTATCCTTTCATTCTCTGATTCAAAGATAGGTCGTTTTAAAAACATCTCAGCTGGGTGGAGTGGTGTACACATGCAATCCCAGTACTTGGGAGACAGGCAGGCGGATCTCTCTCTCTCTCTCTTTTTTTTTCCGAGACAGGGTTTCTCTGTATAGCCCTGGCTGTCCTGGAACTCACTTTGTAGACCAGGCTGACTTCGAACTCAGAAATCCGCCTGCCTCTGCCTCCCGAGTGCTGGGATTAAAGGTGTGCACCACCACGCCCGGCGGTGGATCTCTTTTTGAGTTAAGGCCTGACAAGTCCACAGAGTGAGTTTCAGGGTGGCCATAGCTATGTAGATAGATCCTGTTTCCCTCCTCTACCCCAAGAGTCTGGTAAGATGTCCCAGAGGTTCAAATCACTGACTTCTTCCAGAGGACCCAGGTTCAATTCCATGCTCCCACATGGAAACTTAGAACTGTCTGCAATTTGCTGGAGATCTTTAAACACCCATATGTTTTATTCCACCAGTCCATATTTATTAACATAGAAACAGCTTTCCTCCCCCAGTATGACACATGTCCCTGTCTGTTCAACTGTCAGTAAGTCCAGAGCTCTCCTATTTTGTGAGGCAAGTCTTTTGAGGAATGTGATCTGTTACTGGAGGGATTCAAGACTATCTGTGGTAGAAGCCATAGCCTGGTCAAGCTTAACCTGGAAATCAACCAGCCAGGTGTTGTGATTGGACAATGCTGTTCTATCAGTTTCCATAGCACCCAGTGAAACATGAGACCCAGTTCTATGAGCAGAGGTATGAAAACTTCCCTTTTGGTTCCTTCCCAGCTATAAAGGAGTTTTTGAGTTTGTAGAGATAAACCTGGGGAATAATCATTTCAGGGATGTAAAAACCTAGAAAAATGGATTAATAGAGGTACTGGTAATGTTGCATCAGATAAGAGTGGGGTTGGGGCTTCTAGTCTCCATCTGCATCTGGAGCTGGTCCTGTGCCATAGCGCTCCATACCCAAATACCACCAGGAGAGAGCTGGTCTCCCAGGAGCGCTGGCATGCCTGTGAAAACAGGTAACACCACCACCGTTCAAATTCCTGGCCCAAGAGGGACCAGCCCAGTGTCATCAGGACCCAAGGACCAAGGAACAGCCAGGGATAGGATCCTTCAGGTTTCAGTCTACACCCTGGAGCTGACCCTGTGCCACAGCTCTCCATATGCAAATTCATTGTGGAGAGAACTGGTCTCCCAGGAGTACTGACACACAGACCAGCTAACACCAGAGATATCCAGATGACGAGGGGCAAGGGCAAGAACATAATCAACAGAAACCAAGGCTACTTGTCATTATCAGACCCAGTTCTCCCACCACAGCAAACCCTGGTTACCCCACAATACCAGAAAAGCAAGACTGATTTAAAATCACATCTCATGATGATGATAGAGGGCTTTAAGAAGGACATAAATAACTCTCAAAGAATATATAGGAAAACACAGGTAAACAGGTACAAGCCCTTAAAGAGGAAACACGAAAGTCCATTTTTGTCCTATTGACAGTGTCCTTTACAAGTAGAGGCAAATGACTGTTCCTAAAAATTGATCCAGGCTTGGGTTTGTCTTCAAGGCCCAAATCAAGACCAGGTAGGGCCCAAACCAAGACCAAGTAGGGCCCAACAATATCTGTAGAACATTTCACCCTAAAACAAAAGTTTATATCTTCTCAGCACCTCATGTTACCTTCTGCAAAATTGACCATATAATTGGTCACAGAAAAAGCCTCAACTGATACAAGAATACTGAAATAATCCCATGGACCCTATGACTTACAATGGTCTAAGACTGATATTCAGTAACAGCAGATACAACAGAAACCCCACATACAACTGGAAGCTGAACAACTATCTACTCCTTGGTAAGGGAAGAAATAAAGAAATTAAAGACTTTTTAGAATTTAATGAAAATGAAGATACAACATACCAAAATGTATGGGACACAATGAAAGCAGTACAAAAAGAAAAACTCATAGCTCTGAGTGCCTCCATAAAGTAATTGGAGTGACACTGTTGAAGTTTAGCTCCAGAGTCTGTTTTGTGGCCTTGACCAATCAGTAGCAGTTTGATTACAATAAATTTTTGTCATCTGCAAAAAATAAAAAAAAAAAAATTGGAGCAAGCATAAACTAGAAGCATAACAGCACATCTCCAGGCTCTAGAATAAAAAGAAGCAAATACAACTAACAGGAGTAGATGGCAAGACATAATCAAATTCAGGACTAAAAACAACCAAGTAGAAACAAAGAGACCTTTCCATACAAAGAATAAACAAACCAGCAACTAGTTTATTGAAAAAAAAAATCAACAAGATAGATAAACCCTTAGCCAGACTAACCAGAGGGCACAGAGACAGTATTCAAATTAACAAAATCAGAAATGAAAAGAGAGGCATAACAACGGAAACTGAATAAATTAAAAAAAAATCATCAGATCCTACTACAAATCAGGACTAGATAAACCATCTCAACAGTCTTATAACCCCTAAAGAAATAGAAACAGTCATTAAAAATCTTTCCTTCCCCCCTCCCCCCCAAAATCCCAGGACCAGATGGTTTTTAGTGCCCAGTTCTATCAGGCTTTTCAAAGACAACATAATACTAATACTCTTCAAACTATTCCACAAAATAGAAACTGAAGGAACACTACATAATTTACTGTGTGAATCCACAATTACTCTGCTACCTAAACCACACAAAGACTCAACAAAGAAAACTTCAGACCAATTTCCCTTATGAATATTGTTGCAAAAGATTCAATAAAATTCTCACAAACTGAATCCAAGAACAAATCAAAATGATCATTCACCATGATCATGTAGGCTTCATCCCAGGGATGCAGGGATGGTTCAATATACTGAAATCCATCAACGTAATCCACTATGTAAATTCAAAGGAAAAAAAAAACCACATGATTATTTCATTGGATGCTGAAAAAACCATTCAACAAAATACAACACTACTTCATGTTATAAGTCTTGGAAAGATAAGAAATTCAAGGCCCATAACTAAACATAATGAAAGCAATATACAGCAAACCAATAGACAACATCAAACTAAGTGGAGAGAAACTTGAAGCAATCCCACTAAAATCAGAGATAAGACAAGGCTGCTCACTCTATCCCTTTCTATTCAAAATAGTACTTGATATTCTTTTTTTTTTTTTAAAAAGAATTTTAGTATAAAGTAAAACAAAGAAGTAATCATTCCCACCAACAAGCATTCATCGTTCTAGTTTTTGAAGAAATATTTTGTGGGGTTGTTGCAAATGCCAGGGCCAGCCAACAAATATTCCATGTGAGAAAGCAAGAAGGAAATCCAGTTCAACATGACTTGGTTATCTGGTGTGGTAAAAACTTCTAAAGCAGTGGTTTTCAAACTTTGAATCTCCACCCCTCTAGAGGGTCATATATTAGATATCCTGTATATCAGATATTACAATAAAATTAATAAATGTAGCAAAATTACAGTTATGGAATAGCAACAAAATAATTTTGGGGTCGAAGGTCATCACAACATGAGGAACTGTATTAAATGTTTGTAGCAGTAGAAAGGTTGAGAACCACCATACCGAATCTAGAGTATGACACTTGACGGTGGGGACTGTGGAAGTCAACCTTGTGAGGGAATAAGAGAGGGGGAGAGTGAGGCACCACAGGCTCCTGTGACTTCTCAGGGAGGACTGTTATGCTGCCCATGGCATTAGATCTAAGATGGCTCTCAGCACACCAGTGAAATATCAAAAAAGGAACTGAGGGCATTGCAGTGCCTACTTCCCCTATCTTCACCGAAGTCCTCATAGTACTTGATGTTCTAACCAGACCAATTAGACAAAAAAGGAGGCTAAAGGGGTACAAATTGGAAAAAAAGAAGTCAAGGTATTATTTGTGAACAATATGATAGTATACCTAAGTAATGCTAAAAATTCCACCAGAGAACACCTTAAGCTTATAAACAACTTCAGCAAAGTGGCTGGATATAAAATTAACTCAAACAAATCAATAGCCTTCCTCTACTCAAAGGATAAATGGGCTGAGAAATTAGGAAAGTGACATCATTCATAATAGTCAATGTAAAATATCTTGGTGTGACTCTTTCAAAGTAAGTAATAGATCTGTATGACAAGAATCAATGTGATCCCCATCAAAATTCTAACTCAATTCTTTACAGCCATAGAAAGAGCAGTTCTCAAATTCATTTGGAATAACAAAAAACCCAGGATAGCTAAAACTATTCTCAAAAATAAGAGAACTTCTAGGTAAATCACCATCCCTGACCTCAAGCTCTACTATGTAGCAATAGTGATAAAAACCACATGGTATTGGTACAGATACAAACAAGTAGATCAATGCAATATAATTGAATACCCAAAATTAAACCTACACACCTATGGTGAACTTAACAAAGAAGCCAAAATCATTCAGTGGAAAAAAAGACAGCATATTCAATAAATGGTGCTGGCTTAAGTGGCTGCTGGCATGTAGAAGAATGAAATTGATCCATTCTTATCTCCTTGTACAAAGCTCAAATCCAAGTGGATCCAGGACCTCCACATAAAACCAGATACACTGAATCTAATAGATGAGAAAATGGGAAAGAGCCTCCAACATATTGGCATAGGAGAAAATTTCCTAAACAGAACACCAATGTCCCAGGCTTCAAGATCAAGTATAGACAAATGGGATCTCATAAAACTGAAAAAATTCTGTAAGGCATAGGACACTGTCATCTGGACAAAACAGCAGCCCACACACTGGGAAGAGATCTTTATCAACCCTACATCTGATAGAGGTCTAATATCCAATATATACAAAGAACTCGAAGTTAGACTCCAGAGAACCAAATAACCCTATTTAATAATGGGGAACAGAGCTAAACAAAGAATTTTCAACTGGGAAATACTGAATGTCTGAGAAGCACCTAAAGAAATGTTCAACATCCTTAGTCATCAGGGAAATGACACCAGTCAGAATGGCTAAGATAAAAAACTTAGGTGACAGCAGATACTGGTGAGGATGTGGAGAAAGAGGAACACTCCTCCATTGTTAGTGGGATTGCAAGCTGGTACAACCACTCTGGAAATCAATCTGGCAGTTCCTCAGAAAATTGGACATAGTACTTTCTGAAGACCCAGGTATACCACTCCTGGACATATACACCAAAGTTGCTCCAACATATAACAAGGACACATGTGCCACTATGTTTATAGTAGGCTTATTTATAATAGCAAGGAGCTGGAAACAACCCAGATTGCCCTCAACAGAGGAATGAATACAGAAAATGTGGGGCATTTTCACAATGGAGTATTACTCAGTTATTAAAAAAAAAAAACAATGAAATTCACAGGCTAATTGATGGAACTAGAAAGTATCCTGAGTGAGGTAACCCAGTCACAAAAGAACACACATACTATGTACTTACTAACAAGTGGATATTAGGAAAAAAGGTTGGAATACCCAAGATACAACTCACAGACCATGTGAAGCTCAAGTAGAAGGAAAGAACAAAGTGTGGATGCTTGTGTCCTACTTAGAAGGGGGAACAAAATGATCACGGGAGATAGAGGGAGAGAAGGACTTGGGAGGGAGAGAGGAGGGGAAGGGAAGAAGGGGGAGTAGACAGGGGAGATATACAGAGGGTCAGGAAATTGAATAGAGGTGTGTAGTAGTGGGGGCGGGGTGTGGAACTGGGGGTAGCCACCACAAAGTCCCAGATGCCAGGAAAGCAAGAGGCCCCAAGGACCGAACTCAGATAACGTTAGCTGAAATAGCCAACAAAGTTGAGAGAGAACCTGTAGAGATCATATTCAGAGGTTAGGCACAGCCCCTAGGTGAGGGATGGGGCCACCTACCCATGTCAAAAATATTGAACCAGAACTGCTCCTGTCTAAAGGAAATACAGGGACAAATAGTGGAGCAGAAACTGAAGGAAAGGCCATCCAGAGACTGCCCCGCCTAGGGATCCATCCCATATACAGTCACCAAACCCAGACACTATTCTCCAGGAAAGGGGAATGCTGGAGTGTTGAGGCAGGAGTGGATGGGATCACAAAAGAACACACACATGGGGAACATCCTTAGAGAAGCAGTTGTGAGGGGGATGTTATAGGGGTTGGGGTTAGGGATACTGGGAAGTGGGATAACATTTGAAATGTAAACAAGTGAAACAACCAATTTAAAAAAAATGGCATAGAATTGAAGACCCAGAAATGAACCCACACACCTATGGTCACTTGATCTTTGACAAAGGAGTTAAACTATCCAGTGGAAAAAAGACAGATTTTTTTTTTTTTTTTTTTGAGACAGGGTTTCTCTGTTTAGCCCGGGCTGTCCTGGAACTCACTCTGTAGACCAGGCTGGCCTTGAACTCAGAAATCCACCTGCCTCTGCCTCCCAAGTGCTAGGATTAAAGGCATGCGCCACTACACCCAACTAGACAGCATTTTCAACAAATAGTTCTGGTTCAACTGGTGTTTAGCATGGAGAAGAATGCAAATTGATCCATTCTTATCTCCCTGTTCAAAGCTCAAGTCCAAGTGGATCAAGGACCTCTACATAAAATCAGATACATTGAAACTAATAGCAAAGAAAGTGGGGAAGAACCTCGAGCTCATGGGCACAGGGGAAAATTTCCTGAACGGAACACCAATGGCTTATGCTCTAACATCAAGAATTGACAAATAGGACCTCATAAATTTGCAAAGTTACTGTAAGGCAAAGGACACTGTCAATAGGATAAAATGTCAACCAACAGATTGGGAAAAGATCTTTACCAACTCTACATTTGTTAGAGGGTTAATATCCAGTATATACAGAAGACTCAAGAAGTTAGACTCCTGAGAACCAAATAACCCTATTACAAAGTGGGGTACAGGGCTGGTGAGATGGCTCAGTGGGTAAGAGCACCCAACTGCTCTTCCGAAGGTCCAGAGTTCAAATTCCAGCAACCACATGGTGACTCACAACCATACGTAACAAGATCTGACCCCCTCTTCTGGAATGTCTGAAGACAGCTACAATGTTCTTACATATAATAAATGAATCTTTAAAAAAAAGTGGGGTACAGAGCTAAACGAAGAATTCTCAACTGAGAAATACTGAATGTCTTAGAAGCACCTACAGAAATGTTCAACATCCTTAGTCATCAGGGAAATGCAAATCAAAACAACCCTGAGATTCCACCTTACACTAGTCAGAATGGCTAATACCAAAAATTCAGGTGACTGAGTTGCTGATGCTGGTGAGGATGTGGAGAAAGAGAAACAGTCCTCCATTGTTGGTGGGATTCCAAACTGGTGCAACCACTCTGGAAATCAGTCTGGCGGTTCCTCAGAAAATTGGACATAGTACTACCTGAGGACCCAGCAATACCANTCCTGGGCATATACCCAGAAGATGCTCCAACATGTAATAAGGATACATGCTCCACTATGAACATAGCAGCCTCCTTATTTATAATACCTAGAAGCTGGAAAGAACACAGATGTCCCTCAATAGAGGAATGGACACAGAAAATGTGGTACATTTACAGAATGGAATATTACTCAGCATTAAAAACTATGAATTTGTGGGGCTGGAGAGATGGCTTAGCAAGTAAGAGCACCCGACTGCTCTCCCAAAGGTCCTAAGTTCAAATCCCAGCAACCACATGGCTCATAACCATCCGTAACAAGATCTGACTCCCTCTTTTGGAGTGTCTGAATACAGATACAGTGTACTTACATATAATAAATAAGTAAATCTTAAAAAACTATGAATTTGTGAAATTCTTAGGCAAATGCATGGAACTAGAAAATATCCTGAGTGAGGTAACCCAATCACAAAATAACACACATGGTATGCACTCACTGATAAGTGGATATTAGCCCAGAAGCTCAGAATACCCATGATAACAATTCACAAACCATATGAAGCTCAAGAAGAAGGAAGTCCAAAGTGTGGATATTTCGATACTTCTTAGAAGAGGTCACAAAATTCCTAGAATTTTGTGGAGGGGGAGGAGATACAGAGTCAAAGTGTGGAGCAGAGACTGAAGGAAAGGCCATCCAGAGACTGCCCCACCTGGTGATCCATCACATATACAGTCACCAATCCCAGACACAATTGTGGATGCCAACAAACACTTGCTGACAGGAGCTTCATACAGCTGTCTCCTGAGAGGCTCTGCCAATGCATGACAAATACAGATGTGGATACTCTCAACCAACCTTTTGAATGAGCACAGGGTCCCCAATGGAGGAGCTAGAGAAAGGACCCAAGGAGCTGAAAGGGTTTGCAGCACCATGTGAGGAACAACAATATGAACCAATCAGTGACCCCAGAGCTCCCAGGGACTAAACCACCAACCAGAGTACACATGGAGAGACCAATGACTCCAGCCACATATGCAGCAGAGGATGGCCTTGTCGGAAGTGGGAAGATAGACCCTTGGTCCTGTGAAAGCTTGATGTCCCATTGTAGGGGAATGCCAGGACCAGAAAGGGGGAGTGAGTGTGTTGGTGAGCAGAGGGAGGGAGGAGGAGATAGGGATTTTTGGAGAGGAAACCAGGAAAGGGGATAACATTTGAAATGTAAATAAAGAAAATATCTAATAAAAAGTATGTTACTTGAACAAAAAGGACATATGTTCAGAATATAATGAATTTAAAATTTGACCTGAAGGTTCTTGTTAAGACATCTTACATATTTTCCATGGATACGGTGTCCCTATGAATATGCAACCTACTTATTTTGTTATTGTTTTAACACACATTTAAAAATTGACAAGTAGACATTTTCAGAAACAGTTTCCAGTGTGCCTATTCCCAAGTAGCTACAAGTGGACACTACATGGAGTTGTGTATTAGTATTTGAGTGGATCCTTTGACAGATTTGTCCCTGGAAGACAACAGTCCTAGTTGGCTTCTTTATCTGCTCTATAAGTCTCATTCAATTTTAATCAAAAAAGTAAAAATATTTTCATCTTAGTAGTAATCTAAAAAAATGAAGGAAAGGAGAAAAAGTACTGTGATTGAAATATTCTACTAATTTTCCATTTTTAAATTAATTATTCTTCAATTGACAATTGATTCTTCTCTTGTGAAATACATTCCTGTTTTTGTTTTCTTTTCATAACAGGTGTACTGAATTGTTCACCTAGTGATCAAAGATTTTATTTGTTTAAAAGCAGATATTATCAAAGTCATGTATGGCATGCATCATTCACAGCAAAAATGATGGCTAGTACTTCTGGATCATTGCATGATCAGCTCAGTCAATGGCTAAGCTGTATCTTAGCCAGTATGCAGTTCTGGGTCAGGTTGACCCATACACTGTTATTTGCAACAGATCCTGTATAGGTTTCAGATGGAGCCAGGGCCTCCTGAAAAGCTCTCCAGATTGAGTCAGTGTTATACATGATAGAGTGGTCAACCTAGAAGGAGCCCTGATCTTGTTTTGGCATCCTTCTACCTGGTCTGTTGATGTTGGAGACTGTGATTACTGTACCACACAAGCTCATCTCTAAAAACTGAAATCATGCTTCACAGAGTTCCAGCAGCTAATCCCTTAGCACTGAAGCATGGGTTTAAATTAGGGGTCCCCTGACTCCCTGATAGAGACTCCATAGAGACAATGTTTTCAAAACCACACCAAACCTACATAGGCAGTTGATTAAACTACCTGTTAGTTTTTCAGTCAACAAACAAACAAACAAAAAACCCAACAACCCCAAAACCCAACACCCCCCCAAAAAACCAGAACAAAAACCTCCCTCCAATCCTTATAGTTCTACACCCATGTTCCCCCTTCTGAAGACCTACCCAACTCAGGGGAAGATAATGAAAAATTAACCGTAATTGAGATATTAATGAAGATTAATACCAATATGATTATTTTACAAATTTTTATTAAAATTTATTCATTTACACCTCCAATTTTGCCCCCTCCAGATCTCCCCTCCCAGAGTTCTTCCCCTCATCCCCACTCTACTACATCTCTTAGAGGGTGCACCCCTCTGACATTCCCCTTCCTTCAGTCAGTAAGTCTCTACAGGATTAGGCTCATCCTTTCCCACCGAGACCAGACTAGACATTCCTCTGCTACATATGTGTCTGGAGTCTCAGACCAGCCCATGCATACTCTTTGTTTCTGGAGCTCCTAGGGTTTCAGGTTAGCTCATATGGTTGGTCTACCTATGGTGTTGCCAACACCTTCAGTTCTTTCAATCCTTCTCACTAACTTTTATATATGGGTTCCCAGACTCAGTGCAATGGTTGGCTGTAAGTATCTGCATCTGTCTCATTGACCTGATGGTAGAACCTCTCACAGGACAGCCATGTTAGGCTCTTGTGTGCAAACACAAAATTGCATCAGTAGTAGTGCCAGGGTTTGGTGCCTGACATAGGATGGATCCTGAGTTGGGGTGGTCAATGGTCAGCCATTTCTTCAGTCTCTGTTCAAATTCTGTCCCTACATTTTTTTCAGACAGGAATAGGTTTGGGTGGAAAAATTTTAAGGTGGGTTGGTGTCCCTATCTCTTAACTGGGAACCATGTCTAACTAATGGAGGTGGTCTCTTTACGTTCCATCTCTCCAGTGTTACACATTTTGGATGAGGTCACATTGTGTCCTTGGAGCCTCCCCAATCCTGGGATTTTGAGATTTTCTAGAGGTTCCACCAATGCCCTGCCCACAGCAGCTGCATATTTTCATTCAGTCTTCTTGTGCCTCTGGACTTCTTCTCTGTCTCCACCCAGTACCTGATCCTGTCCCCTTCTCCTGCCTCCCTCCCCTCTCCCACCTAGGTCCCCACCTCTCTCTGCCTTCCATGATTATTTTCTTCCCACTTCTAAGTAAGATTGAAGCATTGTCACTTGGGCCTTCCTTCTTTTTTGAACTTGTTAGGCTGTGTGGAGTATATCATTGATATTCTGTACTTTTTGGCTAATATCCACTTATCAGTGAGAATATACCAGGCATGTACTTCTGGGTCTGGGTTACCCTACTCAGTTCTACCCATTTAGTTGTAAAATCCATGGTGTTCTTGTTTTTAATAACTGAATAGTATTCCATTGTATAAGTGAACCACATTTTCTGTATCCATTCTTTGGTTGAGGGACGTCTGGGTTATGTCTAGTTTCTGGCTATTACAAATGAGATTGCTAAGAAGAGATTGGAACAAGTGTACTTGTGGTATGGTGGGGCATCTTCTGGGTGTGTGCCCAGAAGTGCTATAGTCTTCTGAGTCTTCAAGAAGAACTATTTCCAGTTTTCTGAGGAACACCAGATTGATTTCCAGAGTGGTTGTACCAATTTGCAATCCCACCAGCTATGAAAGAGTGCTTTCACATCCTAGCTAGCATGCTCTTTCACTCGAATTTATGATCTTAGTCACTCTTAGTCACTCTGATTGGTGTGAGATGGAATCTCAAGGTTGTTTTGATTTGTAATTCTCTGGTGACTAAAGACCAAACATTGAACATTTCTTTAAGAGCTTGTTGAATATTTCAGATTTTTAAATTGAGATTTCTCTGTTTTCTGTACACCTTTTAAAATTTGTTGTTTTGTTTTGTTTTGTTTGGTTTTTGAGTCTAACTTTTTGAGTTCTTTATATATTTTGTATATTAGCCCTCGATCAGCAGCTGTATGGCTGGTAATGATCTTTTCCCAAACTGTAGGTAGCTGCTTTGTCCTATTGACAATGTTCTTTGCCTTACAAAACCTTTTCAGTTTCAAGAGGTCACATTTATGAATTTTTCTTACAACCTGAGCTCTTGGTGTTCTGTTGAGAAAATTTTCTCCTGTGCTGATGATCTCAAGGCTATTTCCTACTTTCTTTTTTTATTAGACTCAGTGTAGCTGGTTTAATGTTGAGGTCTTGATCCACTTGGGCTTGAGCTTTGTGCAGGGTGATTAATAGGGATACGTTTCCTTTCTTCTACATGCAGACAATCAGTAAAACCAATACCATTTGTTGAAGATGTTTTCTTTTTTAAACTGTGTGGTTTTTGATTTATTTTTGTGAAAGATCAAGGGTCTGTAGTTGTGGGGGTTTATTTTTGGGCATTTGTATATTGAACGATTCCTGCATCCCTGGGTTAATTGTGGAGAATTAATAATTTAATTTTATCTTTTTACTTATTTACTGGCCCTATAAGTTGAAAGTCTTCATTCTCATCTATGCCTATTATACTTAGGTTTGGTATTTTCATTGTGTCCTGGATTTCCTGGATGTTTTGAGTTAGAATCTTTTTGCATTTTGCATTTTCTTTGATTGTTGTGTCCATGTTTTCTATGGAATCTTCTGCTCCTGAGATTCTCTTTTCTATCTCTTGTATTCTGTTGCTGGTGCTCACATCTATGGTTCCTGANTTCTTTCCTAGGATTTCTATCTCCAGAGTTGTCTCCCTTTGTGATTTCTTCATTGTTTCTGCTTCCATTTTTAGGTCCTGGATGGTTTTGTTCAATTCTTTCACCTGTTTGGTAGTGCTTTCCGGTAACTCTTTAAGGATTTTTGTGTTTTCTCTTTAAGGGCTTCTAGCTGTCTACCTGTGCTCTCCTGTATTTCTTTAAGGGAGTCATTTATTTCCTTCTTAAAGTCCTCCATCATCATCATGAGAAGTGACTTTAGATCCGTATCTTGCTTTTCTGGTGTGATGGTGTATCNAGGNCTTACTATGGTGGGAGAGTTTGGTTCTGATGATGCCAAGTAACCTTGGTTTCTGTTGCTTCTGATCTTATGCTTGCCTCCTGCCATCTGATTATCTCAAGTGCTTGCTCCCCTCAATATATCTGATTGGAGCCTGTCCTTCTTACAATTCAGGACTCCTCAGAGTTCAGCTTTGATTGTGATTCCGAGATCCTGTGAACCTGAGATTGTGGGTGTGTCAGAGTTCTTGGCAGTCAAGCTTCCTCTGAGACCCTGAGATCCTGGTGTGACCAAGCTCCTGGTATCCTGAAATCCTAAGATCCTGGGTGTGTTACAGCGCCTGGAAATAGTGTCTCCTTTGGGGACCATGAAGCTGTCTGGTGTGTTTGAAATCAAGGTATACCAGCACCCATCAGAAGGAACCTGAGTCCTGTGTCCTTACTGCTGCTGTCACAAGTCCGTCGTGATTGGTTTGGAACACATGTTGTGTTCCACTCCCCAGTGATCCTACGTTCCTAGGTGTGCTAGGGCACCTGTGGTGTGGAGAGTCCTCTGGGGACTGTGGGACCGTCTGTCGATTTCACACACAAGGTCAAAAAACCATTTTCAATTTTTAAGTTATTTATGTAGTTTTAATGACAATTAAAAGTTACTAGTGGAGGTAAAAGCTCATTATTTATTAATGCTACTTTTATAGATCGTTTACCTGTGAGCCTGTTTTGTTCATGAAATAACATTCTCATCATGACTTACTCTGGATCCTTTTAAGTTCATATTGTTAAAAAAATCTTTGTTTTACCCAGGAGTCTATATGATTTAATTCTGTTTTAAATTTCTTCATTTTGTTTTTCTTAAAACACTTTGGTTCAACTTTACCCTTCCTTGTCTATGATGCTTTCTGAGACTGTAGGGGAGGAGAAATGGTGATATGCTGGCAGTATGAGAGTCATCTTCATTTGGGTGTGGCTTTGGGCAGATTTCCCATGATTCAGTGAATAGTCCTCTTGACTTGCACATATGGGTAGCACAATGGATCTGTTTGTTTAGAGTAGGACATGAGGTACTGAGGGTGATGTAGTAGGGAAAGTGATAGAAGGAAGAAGGTAGCACTGTTCAAAGTACTTGTGTGAAATTCTCCCCAAATATAAGAAAAGAATCATTTTCTTCTAAGTGATGCCTGTCTGAGCATTCAGATGGATATTTCTTAGTTATCAATTGTGCCATGGTTCTTCCTGCTGAGCCATCATTTCACAATACCTTCCCTAGGCTTTGAGATTCTTGCTCATCTTCTAAGATAGTGTGTAGTTTAAAAGAGTGTGAATCACAGAATATAACAGTATGCATATTGGACCTAGAAGTTTTCAATATTTATAATAATTTCAATGATGTAATAACTTCCCTGCAACAAAGTACTTCAAGCTTCTCCAAGTATCACTGCAGTCATAGAAACTTCTAGAAAGACCAGTGTCCCCAAAGATCAGGCTTAGACATTCTGTTTCGGTACTAGGTACCTGTAGTTTCCTTTTGTAATTTCACAGGTATGTGATAAAATTACCACCAATTTCAGACTCCCTTCTGATTTCTTGAAGGTAAATACAAGTTTATAGAATGTGTTTCATAATTTAATATTTTTCAGATTCGGGAATATTTAGTGAATTAAAGAATATACATTCACAGTAATATTCCTTTTCTCTTGGACTTTATTGGCAGTTATTAATTATATAAAGTAATATGTTTCATCATGACATTTGACACATGCATACAAGAAATATTGATCATATCTAATCCTGGAAGACAAATAGTTCTTCTATGAAAGAAAAAGTAATAAACCAAGGTTCTTGGTTCTTGTTGAATAAAGTATTGCCAGGAAAAAAATAACAGTCAAAGATGACACATACAGGGAAATATAGCATTATTCACGACAACAAAGTCCAAACCCCTGAATATAAAATGGCATAATTAAACTTATCAACCCTCAGAAATTCAACAGACCCTATTCAGAACACACAATAAACATGTGGATTATTTTCCCACAAAGGTGTGGTTTTTCTAGGACTATCAAGGTAGATACTTCCTAAGATGCACATAGGCCTTTTTTTTTTTAAAGATTTATTGTTTTTTCCCAATTTTTATTAGGTATTACTTCATTTACATTTTAAATGCTATCCCCAAAGTCCCCTATACCCTCCGCCCCCTGCTCCCCTACCCACCCACTTCCCCTTCTTGGCCCTGGTGTTCCCCTGTACTGGGGCATATAAAGTTTGCAAGACCAAGGGGCCTCTCTTCCCAATGATGGCTGACTAGACCATCTTCTGTTACATATGCAGCTAGAGACATGAGCTCTGTGGGTGCTGGTTAGTTCATATTGTTGTTCCACCACTATAGGGTTGCAGCATATAGGTTTTATTATCTTAACAATTTTGGGCTGAACATTTTGTATTAGATAACCAATTAATGTGCTCTCCCCTGGGTAAGACTATTCTTTCAACTCAGCACTCCTCAGCTGCCTCTGATTCTGTGTATAAGGCTGAGGTCCTGTGGACTTTACCCTGTCCATGTTATCATGTCTATTGTTGTCCCTGTCCTGAAAACATACATAGAAGGAACATTATTTGGACTAAGTAGATTGTTTTCATGCATATAAGAATATATATTTATATTAATACATATATTTTACATATATATGTTTTGCATAAAATATATATGCATACTAAAACAATAAAATAGCTAACAGGGAAAAAGCATACAGGAGGTTTGTGGGAAAGAAAAAAAGGAAAAATGATGTAACTATATTTTAACCTCAAAATTAAAGAAGTAAAAATATTCCAGTGGTATACACTACACAGGAACTGAATATCAATAAAGGTTAACTGAAAAGAAAACAGTGATCTAGAACATTAAGACTAGGAACCCGCACAATCGTAGCTATACATAAATGCAAGAGAGAGAAATAAAAAAATGATATAAAAAGAAAGCTAACTTTTGCAAGTAGAGATAAAATGAAATGATCATGGAATATGCAGCAGATGTTGAGTAGCAATATGGCTTCATGTGCATGTCACAGTACAAGTGAAAATGCACTGTAAGAGGCTTGGGGAAGGAGCCGATTCAGTCACTAACAGTTCTCCTCCAGTAAGCATGAGTACCTGAGTTCACATCCTCAGCACCCACGTGAGACCTGGGCGTGGTTAGATATACATTTGCAACTTCAGTACTCGCAGGGATGGAGTCAGAAGGAGCATGGAGGCTTCCTGTTGGGCAGAAATTTTCAAGGTTCAGAGAAAGACCCTGTGTCAAGACAATGAGATACAGAATGAGAGAGCAGAATACTCAACATTTAATTCTAACAACCTCATGACCATGCTCATGGCACATATATGAACATGTAATACCACAAATACACATAATAATAATAATAATAATAATAATAATAATAATAATAATAATAATATAAAACTAAATAATACAAAATACATACCCAATAATAATAAAAAAATGTATACTGAAGCTCTAATAAAATATGATTGATAATGGTCAAACAAGTGCATTTAAAATCACAATTAATGCAAATAAATCCCTTGGCTACCTATAGACATTGGAATTATAAAACTTGTGAGGTAGCCCAGTAGGGCCAACCCTGAATAGGGATACTATGAGCGAGCCATCATTATGGCAGACATGAGTGTGGTCAGGATAGCCAGATCTGGTCCTGCCTCTTGCCTGCCTGCTGTGTAATGCCTTCTTTAAGCCATCACAATCAATCAATCTTATAAAATTATGGGCTGGGCGTGGTGGCGCATGCCTTTAGTCCCAGTACTTGGGAGGCAGAGGCAGGTGGATTTCTGAGTTCGAGGTCAGTCTGGTGAGTTCCAGGACAGCCAGGGCTATACAGAGAAACCCTGTCTCAAAAAACCAAAAAAAAAAAAATTATGGTCATAGCAGTGGTGGCACACACCAGCACTCAGGAAGCAGTGGCAGGTATATCACTCGGAGTTCTAGGACAACATGTTCTACAGAGTAAGTTTCATGACAGCCATCACTGTACAGAGACACAGAAACACACTGTATCTAAAAAACAAACAAACAAACAAACCAACAACATATAACAGCAACAACAGCAAAACAACAATGGAAACTAGTGCATGGTCTTTAAGGCTATGTACTCTCGGATTTGTTGATAAATTTTTTTATATGAAATATACATGAATGGCATAACACACATGAATATGGTAGAAGTGAATATTTCAACTCATTTTCTAGAAGGGATTCAAGTTGTTAGGAGATAACAATAAAAACAAATTTAGCCTTGACTAAATTTAGGCTATGGTTTCATACTGAATAAGTCTATAATTTCTGGAACCACCTCCATCTTGTCAGTTTTTTTTTTTTTTTGCTTTTCGAGACAGGGTTTCTCTGTATAGCCCTGGCTGTCCTGGAGCTCACTTTGTAGACCAGGCTGTCCTTGAACTCCGAAATCCACCTGCCTCTGCCTCCTGAGTGTTGGGTTTAAAGGCATGTGCCACCATGCCCGGCTCATCTTGTCACTTTTTGTTCTCTTTAGCTTACATTTGAGTCTTTAAAGCTAATAGTGATGACTCTGTGATGTTTACATCATTTTATCAGATACCTACCAAGGACACCTCTATGGTCTTAGGCACACTTTCATTTTTGTGCGTTTTGGATGGAGTTATTCACCTCAGATGATGATAAATGTATTCACTTTGTCTCAGAGTTGATACCAGAGATGCAAAGAAACAGAATCTGTTTAGCCTTTGTTTAAATTTTCTCATTTTGTTCAGGAAAGGCAATATTATTTACCACAGCCTGATTGTGACAAATTCAGGAAAAAATATAATTTATTGTGACACTTTTTTCAAGTGTGTTCTTTAGAAGGTGGGAACAACTTCAATGGGGACTCTGGGTCATCACTTCACAATACCAAGTCATTGGATTCTCAACATCACGGTGCAGTTTCTGCTTTTAAACGTTTTGTAAAGAGAGTCATCCTTACAAAGTACCAAGAAGACATTTTTCCTTGCAAGATTTATTTTCATTGCTCAGTATCTAAGACTTCTTGTAAATCACTAAAAATTATCCATAAACAGGTTCCTTTAAATGGTTGCTCTGGTACTTTTTTTTCACAGAGGTATGAGTGGTGGCAGTTATCATGTACACAATCCTGAATATTCTATGGCCCACATCCTCCACAACACAAGATATTTATTCAAGAAGAAGACATACAATCAAGCAATTAAAACTGTAGAAAACCCAATAAAGCCCTCCTGGAAGTTAATATGCTTTTCTTTCATATGAATGGTTTATAGTGTCACCAAGATAATTTAACTAATATACTGGTTGTTTTCATTTTAGCATGGAGTTAAGAAAATGTGAACTTTCATACATTTCAAAATTTTCATAAATTTCAGATATTTTAGTAATTATTAATATATAGATACTGTATTTGTATTCTATTTATACTTTTTGTGTCTCCCTAAATATGCATATATACACATATATATACATACACATACACACACATACACACACATATATATATATATATATATACATACAGAGAGACAGACACACACACACATACACACACACACAGAGAGAGAGAGAGAGAGAGAGAGAGAGAGAGAGAGAGA
>NC_034607.1:22957834-22967984 GCF_900095145.1 Mus pahari | reverse complement strand
ACACACACACACAGAGAGAGAGAGAGAGAGAGAGAGAGAGAGAGAGAGAGAGAGAGAGAGAGAGAGACTCATTTCTTTGTGCAGTGAAAATTGTTCTGGAGTCACGGAGATCTCTTAAAGAAAGAAGATATTTATGCTGTTTTGATTGCAGCCTCTGAACAGAAAATGAAATTTCCAATGGTACAGGCAAGAACATACATTACTGACAATACGTCCACCTCTGTTTATAATCTTTGCAATGAAGTAAAATGGTTGTTCAAGAGAATTGCACAGACTATATTCTTAACACTTATGTTCTACATTAACAGTCATAACCAACAATTTAATTGCTTGAGATAGACAACCTTTGATGCCTTTCCATAGTGGCAAATAGTTTTTTGTTCATTTAATATAATTTTTTTGTAACCACAAGGAGGTCTAAGTTTCAGTTCTGTCATAGAATTTAGCATATTTTATCTAAACAAATATATCTCTGTCTAATATTTGTTGAGCTGAAAGAACATTATGTTAAAACCAATATTCTAGTTCATGGTCACATTGACAGAATCTAGTGCTGTTCCCAAAATAGATAAGATATTAATAGGCAGTATATTTGTGTTAAGAAATTCAGGAGTAGAAGGGGTCCCTCTGTGACTAAGAGCACTGGTTGTCCTTCTAGATCACCTAGGTTTAGTTCTTAGCCCACACATGTTGGGCCTGAATATTAGTAATTCTAGTCTCTGGGGATATGAAAACATATTCTGTACTTTGTGGACAGTAGACACACGTGATTCATAGATAAACATTCATAAAACTTTTCAAACACACAAGAAGTTAGATATTCATGGGTATCATATTTATTAATATGTATCATAAAATGTTCTCAATAGAAAAATTGTGTTTTCTGCTCTATATAATTCATAGATGAGTAAGGAAGAAAGTCCATGGAGAAACACTATCTGCCCAAGGGTGGCATGACTTACAGTTAACTAATTACTACAGTAGCAATTATTAATCAAGAATATTTACCACAGGCTTATCTATAAGGCAGTCTTCTGGACATATCTTTTCAATTACCATTACCTCTTTTCAGATACATGTAGGTTTGTATCAAGTTGACAAAAATCAATCAGAGCACATATGCCAACAAACAATCCAGCACTTAGGGCTCTATATTCTACTAAAAGGATATTCATCCAGGTTCATCGCTGTTTTGCTCAAAATATTCAAACAAATAAATACCCTGCTTATTCAGCAACCCATGAATGGACTATGGAATTTTTATGCATATACAAATCAGAGTATCATTCAGATGTCAAAACAAAATAAAAAATTCTCAGGTAAATGGATTAAACTGGATATTATTTTGAGTGAGGAAATTCAGATCCGAAAAGAAAAATGCCATAGACTCTCTATTATATGTGGATATTGTACTTTAAATATTGTTTTAAAATGGAGTACACATAGATGATAAGAAAATATGAAGGGTTCATTAGGACAGGCATTTCAACAAGTAAGGGATAGAACAAAATGCTATGGAGGTGGGAAAAGGAATAAAGGAGCAAGAAGGATTGAGTGGGGTCAGGAATTGATGGACAGTGTAGAGGGCAAAGTATGGGGAGGGATATCTAACCCTATAATCCTCTGACAATTCTTTAAGGAAACCTACATCCGTTGAAGCTTCACAAGCTGCAGTTTATATATCTAGAGTGAGTGTCTTCAGTAAAATTCACTGGTTCAAGAAGGATGACCATCATGTGGATACTTCATTCCTCCTTAGAATAAGGAACAAAATACCCATGAAAGGATATAGGTACACAGACAAAATTTAGAGCTAAGATGAAAGGATGGACTATCCAGAGACTACCCCATCCGGGAATCCATCCCATCATCAGCCACCAAACCCAGATACTAATGCACATGCCAGCAAGATTCTGCTGAAGGGACCCTGATATAGNGGCCTCTTGTGNGGCTATGCCAGTGCCTGGCAAACACAGAAGTNGATGCTCACAGTCAGCTATNNGATGGAACACAGGGCCCCCAATGGAGGAGCTAGAGAAAGTACCCAAGTTGTTGTAGGGGGCTGCAACCCTGTAGGTGAAACAACAATATGAACTAACCAGTACCCCCTGAGCTCGTGTCTCTAGCTGCATATGTAGCAGAAGATGGCCTAATTGTCCGTCATTGGGAAGAGAGGCCCCTTGGTCTTGTAAACTTTATATGACCCAGCACAGGGGAAGGCCAGGGCCAAGTAGTGGGAGTGGGTGGGTAGGGGAGCAGGGGCGGGGGGTATAGGGAACTTTCAGGATAGCATTTTAAATGTAAGTAAAGAAAATAATAATAATAATAATAATAATAATAATAATAATAATAATAATAAACTCACTGGTTCTCCATCATAGATTTGGTGATTTACTTTGGTCTGCTGGGGGTTTCCCTAAGTAAAGTGAGTATATATTTGTTCATGTGTCCCTAGGAAGTGTTCCCCAAGATTTTTCTATCTTGGAACACTTTGTGCTAAAATAATGACTGACCAGGGAAGTTATAACCACTGGCATACCAATGCTAGAGAGGTAACTAATATACTTTTCTGGTTGCATTTAAAGCTCACTTTTTGATTGAATTTAAAGGTCACTACAAGAGGAAAATTATGCCTGGTATCATTAAATGGGCCAAAAATATTTAGCTGGCTAGGTTCTAGATCCTAGGGAACATGCAATAATATCATTCTGTTAAATGACCATATTAATAAAGTTCTTTTATGTTGGTGCCTTTATACAAAAGATTATTTTAGCCCTGTGCCCTCATTAGACATGTTTCTTTTTATAATATGTGACAGTTAATACAGAGATGTACATCAGGTCAGCACAGAGAGAATAAGAATCTTTGGAGACACCCATAACAAAACTCACTACCCCCAAATTTAGAAATCACCATTGAAAATGATCAAATAGATAATGGGGGGCAGAGGTAGGAGAAGGCTGAAGAAATAATGATTTGCCAGACTTGACAATGCTGGTGCATATATGGACTCAAAGCAGATATGACTGCACACAGGAATCCTACTAAAGATCAAGCTGGACAAATTCCCCAAATGGATGCACCATTGGATCACGGAGTTCCATATATGAGGAACAATTTGGGATGATGTGATTGTCAGTTTTTGTTTTTGAGCATGTGACTTTTAAAAGTAGATCAATACTCTAGTGGGTGATACTACATCCAGGTACATTCAGTCCACATTAAGTAGAACAGTGGAATTTTAAAATATAATCATATAGTTTGGAAATAAAATTGTTATAAAAATATGGAAAATGGGGCTGGAGAGATGGCTCAGCGGTTAAGGGCACTGACTGCTCTTCCAAAGGTCCTGAGTTCAAATCCCAACAACCGCATGATGGCTCAAAACCATATGTAATGAGATCTGACACCCTCTTCTGGATGACAGCTATGGTGTACTTACATATAATAAATAAATAAAAAAATTAAAAAAAAATAAAAAATATGGAAAATGGATTTAGTAAATAGGATGTGCTCAAAATGTATTATGTACATTAATGAAATTCATAAACAATAAAACAAATTTTAAAAATAATTTTTTGGCCACTGGGAGATTTCTCAGTAGGGGAAAATGATTTTAATGCCAACTTGTTATCTGGGCTTGTTTTTACATCACCTACCTTAAAAGTTAGGAATTACTGGCTAATAATTTAACAAAAATATTCAAAGATACAACCCCCCTCACACACAAAGGAATATTATACAATTTTGTGATCAAAGCACTGTGAGATTTTTTTGAAACAGGGAATTGATATAGTCCCCTTGACATTAATTTCATTGAGTCAGAGAGCTGAGTTAAAGTAAGAGATCTTAAATAAAAATTTAAATTTGTAAAACGATTGAGTAAAATATTCAACATCAAATTAAATACTTTGTCAGGATATGTATCCACTAAATTGTTCAGTCTAATAATAGTTCTATGAAATGGGCAAAGGGTCATTTTATCATGTACTACTTTGAAGTTCTTATTTATGTATAATACTCATGGCAGTCCCTTGTAGTTCCTTCAGAATAAACTTCTTGGTAACTAGATGGTACAAGCATAAGGCAAACTAGAGAAAATGGTGTAAACTAATCATTACATAAAAGTAGTTACAGGGATTCAATTTTAAGTGAGAGCACTGAGATGTTTATGTCTGTGCATATGTACATGGACACACAAATGGAGAACAGAGAACAGACCCCTGTGTCATTTCATCATAAACTGTTGATTTTTTTAACAATTGGTCAGGGGCTCACATATTCATCTAAAAAGCTACACACAGAGCTCAAAGGCTCATTCATCTCTATCTTCTCAGGCTGGGATTAGAAAGATGCTCCAGAATGCTTGTTTTGGTCCTGTGTAAGTTTCAGGGATCAAAAATGAGCTTCTGCTCTCCCCAACCCATAATTCTACTGTTTTTAATGCCTTTAGAGATGGTGAGTTTGAGAGTGGATATTCCTAAAACCAAAGTTAGCACAAGATAATAATTAAATTCCATGGCCCCTCAATACCCCAGTGAGCTAAAAGCAAGAACAGTCTTGAGAAGGATCCTGTCTTTATGGACAAAATATATTAGAGGATTATCATATTTGGGAAATTCTTTTTTCATGGAGTCTATAGAAAAATCTCTTGCAGCTGCAGGGACTGAGGTGGTCACATGAGAGTACAATAGATAGGAAAGGCTGTGAAAATAGTAGGGCCATGTCCTGATGGGGAGTGAAGAGCATATCAAAAGATGGTTCATACCTTGTTAAGGAAAATGAAGACAAGTTATGTGCCTTTTCTCAAAGGAAATAGTTTGTAAAGTGCCAAGGTAAAAGGAAGCAAATATCCAAGTTCTCAACTACACTGCAAAACTCAGCGGCGTCATTGATATTGCCAGAGGCTGAGGTATCCTGTGGTATCTTACACAACGTTTGCATTGGTTATGTTTAATGAGTACTGTCTTGAGCATTCTGAAGGAACTATATACCCAATCTTGACAATGAACACACAAAAAATGATAGATAGAAAGAGATTGGGAGATTTGAGAAATAGGGAGAGCAAGAGATATTCAGTAGAGATATGAGTGGGAATAGAGAGTGAAGTTTGTATCAAGAATGCAGTAAGAAGGGAGGAAGGAGAGAAAAAAATTAAGGAATGAAGAAAACTATTCTGCCAAACCTAGAAACCATGGCTGTGCACCATAGGTCAGATTTTTAATTTCTTCTATTAAGGATCAAAGAGGAAATTTATGTTTACATGTGGAAATGGATCAGGTCATATAAAACCTTCCCGGAGAGTTGAGCTTACCATTTTTGTGTGAGTAGTAGACTGAGAGACCTCAGTGCTTTCACTTTCAACTTCTTTCCGCAGTCTATGAAACCACTTCTTATATTCCATCCGCACCTGGCAAAGAACAATTAGAAATATGGTCACACTTGAACTTGGTTCAAGAAAAGGATATGTACCTAACATGAGATCCAAAAGATACAAATGTAAACTGCTACTCTCTGTCAATCTCATTGCAATTCTGTATATAAAGGTAAATGAACATGTTAATTTTATTTAAATTTAATTTCCTCAATTTTAAAATATATCTATAATAAATACCATAAAGATGAATGATATTGTTGGTGGTAATAATGGTACAGATGATGATAATGAAAATGTTGATAATTATTGCAATTGTATGACTGTGATACTGCTGAATGTGATAGTAGTGATGGTGATGAAGATAATAAAGGAAGTTCAGTCATGATGGTCACAATGATAATCATGGAAACAATGATATAATGAAAATAATGCTAGCAGTCATGGTATGGCTGGTAGTGATTAATATAATTATTATGCAAAGTATGATAAGAGGTGCATCGTGATTGTGGTGACCACAGTGGCAATATTGATGGTGGTGATGATGGTGAGAATGATGATAATAGTGAATACAAAGATGATTATAACTATTTTGATGGTAATAATACTATGATAATGGATGTGATATTGATGATCATGAACAGGATGAAGACTGAATGATGATGATGATGGTGGTGGTAATGGTGGTAATGAAGATGAAAAGGCAGAAGATGATAAGAGTGTGCTCTGGGACTAAAAAATCTGGGAGAAATTCAGGTAGGTTGCCTGCCTGCCAACTTCCCCCCTTTCAGCATCTGCCCTCTGTATACCCAGTTTTCCACCCTCCTAGTTGCCATAACTCAGTTCCCAACTGTGTTGAGACTTCTTGTACTCCCAGAGACCAGCCTGGGGCAGGGATACACTACTCTTAGAGAAATCATAGACTGCAAGAAATCCATGTGGGCTGCCCTACTTACAAATGTGAACTTTCGCACTATCTCAGATACTGCCAACCCTATCCCAAGTCCCTTGCATTCCTAAGTACTGTACCTCACCCTCCAACAGGTTCATTGACCCCTTACTCTACCAGAGAGCAAGAAGACTTCTAAGAGTCCAGAAAGAGTCCCTGTGATCAACCGCTTGCATTCTCAACTCCTGCTCTCACTCTACTCAGCACACCACCCTCCCAATCACCATATCTTTGATCCCAACTGGGATGGAGACCTCCTGTGGCAGAGACTCTCTCCTGTACTAGAAACCCCACACACTGTCAGGTGCTCAGCCTTTGATGGGTACAAAGACGCCATGTTCTATCAGGACCAATCAGACTGTGAGAAGTACAAGTAGGTTGCCAGCCCATCAAATTCCATATTATTTTTAATCTGCACACAAATAACCCAGAGGCTGACCTTTTTAGTCACTATATTCCAATGTCAAACTAGGGTGGAGAATTTTTGCTCTATCTGAGACCAGCCTGAGGTGAAGACTTCTAGCTCAACTAGATCTCAGCTACTAGGAGAAGCCCAGGTAGGCTGTCCACCACAAAAGCATTTCTACTCTCACTATGTAGGTATCCATCCCTTATACCTTGTCCTGCACCCTCCTACTTGTGCCCCAACTTCCAACATGGGCAGAGACTAACCTCGCTACCAGGGAACAAAATGACTGGGAGAAATCCAGGTAGATTGCCAGGCCATTAAAACACTACACTCTCTCAGTGGCTCCCCAACTTCCTCTAGTTTGCTACCATCTTCTTGGTGATATCTCAGTCCCCAACTGGAACAGAGATTCCTAGCTCTAAAAAAGACCAAACAATCCATAACAATCAGAGCCCTCAATTGGGAAAGAGACTTCCCATTTTACCAGAAACTGTAAAGACTGTGAAGAGTCTAGGTAGTCTGACCGTTTGCCAACTTCTCATTAACTCAGCATTTTTCTATCTTATTACCAGTCTTGCTTCTGTCCATGAGTCTTTCCTCAGGCTCCAAGTAGGGCAGAGACTATCTTTGATACCAGGAATGACACTTCTTGCGAAAACCCAGACCACACAGAACAAAAGATGAGAGAGGAAACAGAAACCAACCAACCAACCAATCAACCAATCAACCAATCAACCAATCAACCAACAAAAAACAAAAAGACAAACAAAGAGAAAAGTCCTACAACCAGCAAAGGCAAATTTGGAAAGTGGTACTGAAACCTTTAATTATCCCAAATCCGAAATCTAGATGCCAACATATGAACACAAAGAACTGTCAAAGTACTCACATGATATGCACTCACTGATAAGTGGATATTAGCCCAGAAACATAGAATACCCAAGATACAATTTGCAAAACACAAGAAAACCAAGAAGAAGGAAGACCAAAGTGTGGATATTTCTCCCCTTCTTAGAATTGGGAACAAAATACCCATGGAAGGAGTAACAGAGACAAAGTTTGGAGCTGAGACAAAAGGATAGACCATCCAGAGACTGTCCCACCTGGGGAATCCATCCCATAATCAGCCACCAAATGCAGACACTATTGCATATGCCAGCAAGATTTTGCTGAAAGGACCCTGATATAGCTGTCTCTTGTGAGGCTATGCCAATGCCTGGCAAACACAGAAGTGGATGCTTACAGTCATCTATTGGATGGATCACAGGGCCCCCAATGGAGGAGCTAGAGAAAGTACCCAAGGAGCTGAAGGGGTCTGCAACCCTATAGGTGGAACAACAATATGAACTAACCAGTACCCCCAGAGCTCATGTCTCTAGCTGCATATGTAGCAGAATATGGCCTAGTCAGCCATCATTGGGAAGAGAGAACCCTTGGTCTTGCAAACTTTATATGTCCCAGTACAGAGGAACGCCAGGGCCAGGAAGTGGGAGTGAGTGGGCAGGGGAGCAGGGTGGGGGGAGGGTACAGGGGACTTTTGGGATAGCATTTGAAGTGTAAATAAAGAAAATATCTAATAAATAAAGAAGGTCATAAATAACTCCCTTAAAGAAATACAGGAGAATACAGGTAAATAGGTAGAAACTCTTAAAGAGGAAACACAAAAATACCTTAAAGAGTTACAAGAAAACACAACCAAACAGGTGAAGAAATTGAACAAAACCATCCAGGATTTAAAAATGGAAATAGAAACAACAACAACAAAAATCACAAAGGGAGACAACCCTAGAGATAGAAAACCTAGGAAAGAGATCAGGAGTCATAGATGCAAGCATCACCAACAGAATACAAGAGATAGAAGAGAGAATCTCAGGTGCAGAAGATACCATAGAAAACATTGACACAACAGTCAAAGAAAACGCAAAAAGCAAAAACCTCTTAACCCAAAACATCCAGGAAATCCAGGACACAGTGAGAAGACCAAACCAAAGGGTAATAGGAATAGAATAGAGGGAAAATTCTCAACTAAAAGGGCCCAAAAATAATGTTCAACAAAATGAAAGAAGAAAACTTCCATAAGCTAAGGAAAGAGATGCTCATAAAGATGCCTACAGAACTCCAAATAGATTTTACAAGAAAAGAAATTCCTCCTGTCACATAATAGTCAAAATTATTACCAAATGCAGTAAACAAAGAAAGAATATTAAAAGCAGTAAGAGAAAAAGGTCAAGTAAAATATAAAGGCAGACCTATCAGAATTATAGCAGATTTCTCACCAGAGACTATGAAAGCTAGAAGATCCTGGGCAGATGTCATACAGACCCTAAGAGAAAACAAATCTCGGCCCAGGCTACTATACTCAGCAAAACTCTCAATTTCCATAGATGGAGAAACCAAGATATTCCATGACAAAACCAAATTTACACAATATCTTTCCATAAATACAGCCCTACAAAGGATAATAGATGAAAATTCCAACACAAGGAGGGAAACTACACCCAAGAAAAAGCAAGAAAGTAATATTCTTTCAACAAACGCTAAAGAAGATAGGCATGCATATATAATGCCACCTCTAACAACAAAAAATAACACGAAGTAACAATCGCTAATATCTTTTAATATCAAGGGGCTCAATTTCTCAATAAAAAGACATAGATTAACAGACTGGCTACACAAACTGGACCCAACATTTGCTTTTTCATGTAGGAAACCCACCTCAGGGACATAGACAGACACTACCTCACAGCAAAAGGCTGGAAAACAATTTTCCAAGCAAATGGTCTGAAGAAACAAGCTGTAGTAGCCATTCTAATATTGAATAATATCGACTTCCAACCCAAAGTTGTCAAAAAAGACAAGAGGGGCGCTTCATACTCATCAAAGATAAAATCTTCCAAGAGGAACTCTCAGTTATGAATATCTATGCTCCAAATGCAAGGACATCCACATTCATTAAAGAAACTATAGTGAAGCTCAAAGCACACATTGCACCTTATACAATAATAATGGGAGACTTCAACACCCTTCTCTCATCAATGTACAGATCCTGGAAACAGAAACTAAACAGAGACACATGGACACTAACAGAAGTTATGAAACGAATGGATTTAACAGATATCTACAGAAAATTTTATCCTAAACCAAAAGGATATACCTTCTTCTCAGCACCTCATGGTACCTTCTCCAAAACTGACCATATAATTATTGGTCACAAAACAGGCCTCAACAGATACAAAAATATTGAAATTATCCCATGCATCCTATCAGATGACCACAGACTAAGACTGATCTTCAATAACAACATAAGTAATAGAAAGCCAACATTCATGTGGAAGCTGAACAGCACTCTACTCAATGATACCTTGGTCAAGGAAGAAATAAAGAAAGAAATTAAAGACTTTTTAGAGTTTAATGAAAA
>NC_034607.1:22949360-22956338 GCF_900095145.1 Mus pahari | reverse complement strand
CAGAAATGAACCCACACACCTATGGTCACTTGATCTGTGACAAAGGAGCTAAAACCATCCAGTGGAAAAAAGAGCATTTTCAACAAAAGGTGAAAAAAGAATATGGTATCTTGTTCTAGATACGTTTGAAGCTAGGTTTGTGAGATACGACGCGTAGCCTTACCTGGCGATTAAGAAGACAATGTACCATAAATATGAAAACACCCTGCAGGACATTGATGATGGTGAACAGATAGGCAACGATCAATCTCACCGTCTTCCCAACTTCAATGAAAATAAATAAGCCAATGCCCCAAGAACATCCCAACACAAATAACTGAACAATGGCTTTAAATGTCATAACCCTGTAAGAAAACAATGACAACAAAGTCAATGATTGCCCATCATGCTTTCACTGCAAGTTAATTTAGACTGCTGGAAACTATGTTTTTCATATGTTATTTTTTTTTAATTTTTAGAAATATTTTGCTTATTAAAAATATACCTGTCTTACATACAAGATGTGCTGGAGTATTGGCCAACTAATGACTGGTTCAACTGAGGCCTACACCACAAAATGAACACTTCCTGGTTTGCCAAGAAGCATAAGTAGGACAGCTCAGAGACGCAGGTTAGAACCAAACAAGACTTGCAAAAAAGTAAATAAAATGTTTCCTAATGATTATCTACCATTGTCATAGATCAGTATCCAGCCCAATCGTCATCAGTTGGGCATAATCCAGAAATTGAAGGAAGTAGATGCAGCGACTCACAGCCAAATACAAGGTGGAGTCAGTGGAGCCTCCCCGAAGATGTGGAGGAAGGCCTATTGAAGGCATAAGGGTAGAGGACACAATGCAAATGTAGCCAGCCAAGTGAGTCAGTGAAACAGAGCTCAGAGGGTTTCACAAAGACTGAAACAATAAATAAATATTCTGTATGATTCTCCACATATTGTTTTTGGCTATATAACTTGGAGGACTACGAACAATGGAAATGGAAGGTATCTCTGACTATTTTCCGTACTTTCCTTCTTTTTCTGACCCTTTTGCTCCTACTGGGTTTCTGTGTCCAGCCTTGATAGGAGGATTTGTGCTGAGATTATTGGAAGATTTTCATTTTTAAGGGAAACAGAGAAGTGAGTCTGGGGGAGAAGTGAGATGTGGGTAGGGACATAGAGGAGTGTAGGGAAGGGAAACTGGACAGGATATAATGCATCCAAGAGGAATCAGAGAAAAATTATAACAGTACACACTTAAGAAATTCTGTATGTATGTACTAAAACTTTAAGTTTCACTATGTTGAAACTTTACAGGCTTTTGATTTGAACTTCATAGATGCTCCATTATGATATGGCTCTGAGACTGTGAGGACCAGGAATAGAATGTAATGGCATAAAACTGAAGAGGTTGAGTGATGCATTTGCTGTCTATTTGGTGGAACTCAGAATCACTTAAATGGCCCACTTCTGAGCATATCTATGAGGGAATATTGAGATTAAGGTTAACCTCTGTGAATATCTTTGAAGGACTGTTGTCATTATATTAATTGAGGAGGAATGCTCTGCCCAGTGTCACAACATCACACCCCAGAGCTGGAATGCTACACTACATAAAATGTTGAAAGGAATATGTATACATCCACGCATTCATCACCATCTTCTTTGCAATTGTGGATGCTGTACAGCAAGTATTTCAATCTCTACTTGCATTGACCTTCCCTCAGTTTGTCCTATAGAAAGTTCAAGACCAGTGAGATTAAAAATGACCCTTTCTTCATTAATATGTATTTGTCAGTGTATATTGCCACAGCAACAGGAAAATGAATTAAGACGAAGCTCTTGGTATACATTTCACAGAAATAATATTATACCAATAATTAAATAACAAAATATCCATAGTACATAGTTAAAAGACTGCATTGGCTTAATAATAGTATAGACTTTTCTCCCTTCTTCTATTCCGTGTTCCTGGTTATGCCCATGGGTTTAGTATGGAGAATTTTGATTTGTTCCTTTGTATGATATTATGTATTTGTCTGTTGGTCTGGGAACAGAAGCTAGGGATTTAATCCTGCTAATCAAGAGCTCTATCTATGAACTTCAGTAAGACTCATTATCATATTTTCCGATACATGTTTCTCCTCTAGAAAATGTTGCGATGAGAACAGCTGATTTCATTACATTCTTACTTTGTGTCTTGAAGTGTAGAAACTTCTTTATTGAGAGAAGAAAGTTTGCTTCTTAAAATCCATATTATTAGAAAGTAGAACACCAGGTTTATCTGTGGAAATGGCACGAGGAAATGAATTAGAGATTACTTCAGGATCTTTTTGCATACACTACAACTTGTGTTGTACCTGAGAATAATTTGGCAAAAATTCAGACTTCCTATAGTTTCTATGCACGTTCTCTGATGTATTGTGTACAGCCCACAATACAATTAAAGCTGCCCTTATTTTTGATAATTTTCAGTAGTTTTTATTCCAAATAGAACATTTTGAAAATGGAAGGCTGTTATTCATTCACGGCAGTGGTGATTTGAATAGGTTTGGCCCCCACAGATTCATGTGTTTGAATGGTTGGCCATAGTGAGTGGCACTTATAGGAGGTGTGGCCTTATTGGAGGAGTCATGGCCTTGTTGAAGGTAGTGTGCCAGTGCATAGGTGGGATTTAAGTTCTCCTATGTGCAGGTTCCACACAATTCAAAATATAGTTTTCTCCCGGCTGCCCGTTAATGACAGTCTCTTCCTGGCTTCTCTCAGATCAAGATGTAGACATCTGGTTTTCTTCCGGCACTAGTCTCTCTGCAGACTGCCATGATAATAATGGACTCTATCTCTGAAAATATATAGTAGCTCTAATTAAATGTTTGCCATTATAATATTTGCCTTGGTCAAATATTGATCTTTATAGCGGTAAATCTTAAGACATTGACCTAGGCAAAAGCTATTGATTAAAAATTTAAAAAATCTAGGAACACCTCTTGTACAGTAGATGGATGCACATTCAATATTTTTGAAATATATATCACATATATATGCATATATGAATGTAGGAGCTGATGGATGAGAAGAGATGCTGGAAAATTCTGTCTTCTTCTATGTATGGCAGGCTTCTTTTGCTCATGATCTCACAGCCACCATAGTTATCCACACAAAACCCTCTCAAGATTAAACAACATAAAATCCCAGCTTGGGTGAGGAAGGAATGCTTGAGGTGCCAACCCAAGTTAATAGTTTTAATAATTAATAGTTAATGGCTTTAATAGTTAGTAGAAGACAATGATTCACTATCTTTTTGCTTATGGCCACTGATAGGGTATCAATGATTGCACTGCTGGACACAAACTGATACACATATGGCATATCCTAGTTTAACTCATTTGGTAATCTTAAAAAGGAAGAGGATGCAACATTGCAAAGAGAGTTGGAGAGAATAAATAAAGAGTAAATAGGACCATAGTCCATTTCATATTTATGTAAATTTCTCAAAAATAATTTTGGAAGATAAGCATATGAAGGGCAAATGTATGATGATGATATACTCTGGAAAAAAAGGCTTTCAGATTTTCTGTCTACACTTCATTTCATTTCCACTTTAACAGATAGAACGAGCATACTATTTTATGCCAGCTGAATATAGACATATTCACAAGTAACAGTCACCTACCAAGATAATGGCTGCCGCTGGCCCCAAGAAGCTCCAGATGAATCCCCGATGAAGGCTGAGCCAGCAGCTGTGTTCAGAAGATGGGAGTTATCAGTCTCTGTCACTACTGAAGAAAGAGAATTGTACACCAGGCCCTAGAGTATGTCCTGACACTGTGTGGAACCAGTAATTCCAAGCTGAATTTCAGAAGAATTTCTTGTCTGACATGCTGGGTGCATCGCAGATCAGCTTTCCCGAGTAGGAAGTAGGAAGTGATCAAAACTTGGAAAAGGTTAAACTAACTTGTGAAGCAATGAGACTCTTTAAACTCCGTAGCTGCCTTTTCTCCAAATAAACTTGATAATTTCCACAAGAAAACGTTTTGTGATATTTTGAATGTTTCAACAACTTCGAACAAATTTTTGTAAAATATAAATCTTAGGAAGATTGTTTCTATGTAAACATGGACACTTCTCCATTTGTTTTAAATTTCTACTGGTCACTTGTGATTTTTCTCATCTATAAACTGCAGATGATATGCACGTAAGTAGGATGATATGCTCGTAAATTTTTGGAGCAAAAGTCAAGCTAAGTAGATGTAGCTTTTATAACGACATGGATAGGCATAAGACAGTCATATCAACAGTTAACTGCAAACTACATCAAATAATGAAAATTAAACATTTTATATAAAATTACTCTATTTCTTGAAGATTGTCATATTTTGTCATGGAAAATGTCAATAACTAGGTCTGAGCAGAGCACTATGAATCTGATAACCATAATGTGCAACAGATAATATTTAGGACACAAGAAAAATCCACTCATAAGTTGTCTCCTTGGATTGACAACTGCCAAGTACTTATATTTTGTATGTAAGTTTTACTGGAACTCAGTTGCATTCTTTCCTGTTGAGGTTTGGTCTTTTCTATGTATTGTGAGGATAAATACTGCCCCCCCAAGGCCAGGTTGCTCCCAGAGAAGAAAGAATCTGCAAGTAGACCTGACTGATGCTATGCAACCTTGTTCCCCCCTCTTTAAGTTATCCCTGATTGGTGAATAATGATGCCTACGACTGGGCAGAATTATGATAAGCAGAGTTTGGGATTCTTGGGCTTAGTGTCGGAGGAGGAAGACTAGTGGGGACAGAAGATGGAGAATGGAGAAGTCACCATATGGTAGGTGAGTTATGAAAACTTTGCCATGAAGGACAGTAATCGGTGTTAAGAGCAGTTCAGATGAAACATACAAATTTATACCTCAGGACTATTGAGAGGTAAGTAGACTCAAATAGTTTAGAGGGTAGATGTCTGCCTAGCTCAAGTGCATTTAATGCTTATTTTAAATATAAAATTTGTGTTTCATTTATCTGGGAGCTGAATAAATAAAGTTGGCGTAGAGATCTTGATCTGAGATTAATTAATTTTTACAACACCTTACTTTCCATATTATTAATGACTGATATAACCATGGAAGAATGATTTAGAGTGATTGATAAAGAGACTATTTGGTCTGAAAACCTAAGATAATTAATATTTTGTCCTTTATTGAAACAGTTTGCCTGTTCCCAATTTTGTCTAGTGTTCATACTCTGCCATCATTCTGGATGAGTGTAAGACTCGAAGTGCACACTAAGCATATCTCTGAGTGCCAGAATGTTAATGTGGATGGCATTTTATTATAGGTATAACAAAGTTTGTAACTCAACACTATCAAAATGACAACCAATTCAACTAACTGCTGAGAGGAGAGATTTGGAAAAATTTAAAAAAGTCAAAAATTGATTACTATTCATAATGTAGCCTTGAGTACTTTTACTTGGCTTCCTTTCAGCTCTCACCTCTCAAAAATACATGAATTAAAATTATTCCCACATGTCTATCAATGGAATAAAGAACTTCCATCTCCATAGAGTCATGTTGAGAGCCACATGAGTGAAAGACCAGCCTTTGGTAGTTGGTATTTTTCTCCTCATTGTTATTGTCATTCGAGGAAATTATCTTAATCTCTACCTACTGTTTGAGGCTCCTAAAGAACACAACAGTTCTGATTTTAATGGGGGACTGTGGGATTGCTTTAACTATTCCTTATTTTCCTGAAATAAGAATGAATATATATATATATATATTTTTTTTTCAAAATATATTGCTTTAACTATTCCTTATTTTCCTGAAATAAGAATGAATATATATATTTTTTCACAGACATGCATATGTATACATATGTATATGTATACATATGCATGTCTATATGCATATATGTATATATATACATATGCATGTCTGTGAAAGGACTTCTTATTTTATCAAAATTCTCAATGCAATAAAACACCAGAGAGAGCTACTAAGGGTTTCAGTTAGATTATGGTTTCAAGAATTAGAAAATATGGGGACCAGCTGTGAGAGTGTACATCTTGGATGCACACAGACTGGGTTCTGCCATCACTACTGCACAAACTCAGTGTGGAGCTGAAAGCATGCAGGAGGTGGAGCCAGGAGGACAGGAAGCTCAAGGACACCATGGACTACATAGTGAGTTCCACTCCAGCCTGGGATGCATGAGACCATGTCTCAAAGCAACAAAGCATCAGTAACTAAAAACTGTGTCTATTGTTTCAAACAATATTTTTGTTTCATACACACATATGTTTGAATATTCCATTTTATATATGTATATATATTTAATATATATTAAATAGAATCTATGAATGGATAACTTTTCATGTTATATCTATAATAACATTCCCTAAAGCACCATCAACAAAAGAAGACACTGAGAACCAATATTCTTGGTTTTCATATAAATACAAAACTTATAAATTTAGTTTTCCAATGAAAATTATGATGCTGAAATTACATTTATACATTTTCTTCTTGCACACATACACATACACATACACATACACATACACATACACACACACATACACATACACTATTCTTACTGGTTGTATGTTCCATAATGCTTGTGGCCAGCTATTGCAGATACAGCAACAATAAAAGCAGGAAGCCCATATCCTACAGGATACATGAACCTCTTCTTGAATCTGCCTGAGCTGCTGTAGTTGGCCACTTTGAGATTGCTCACAGTGAGAAAAAGATGTAGCCCTTCCAGAAACATCCACATGAAGGAAGCCAAGTAGAGGTAGTGCAACATCCCCGCTATGATGGAGCACAGCACCTGGGAGGGAGAATAAAAATAGTGTGGTACAGATGTCAGCTGTGCCTGATCCAATTCTCAGTACCTATTTTTTTAAAAAAATTTATTATTATTATTATTATTTAGTCTTTTTAAAATTATTATTATTGTCTTTATTTACATTTCAAATGCTATCCCAAAAGTTCCCTAT
>NC_034607.1:22943249-22948860 GCF_900095145.1 Mus pahari | reverse complement strand
CAGATACATCCATTTGCCCAAGAATTTCATAAATTCATTGTTTTTAATACCTGAGTAGTACTCCATTGTGTAAATGTCAGTACCTATTTTTTACTGGATGGTAAAAAATCCAGTGGTTCCACAACAGGGTTCTGTGACATTTTGCTCGGAGACAGTATATTTTGAGGGAGTACTATATGGTCATTAAAACTTACACATGAATAGTAAATCACATCAGAAAATGCCAAGGAGTTAATGTTACCAGCGCATGCCTCAAATCAGTAATGCAGAAGGTATCCTAGATCCATACTTCATTTCCCCAGAACTTTAAACATAACTTTAAGACAAATGTTCTGTGCTGCCTCCTGGAGGTCTTCAGTGGTATATACAGGCAATCTTTTGTGCTGGGCACTTGAAAATAACCATAGATTGGCTCTCTTTTCATCTTAATATTATTTTCTTCCTAGTTGAATGAATCTTAGATAAAAGGCAAAAAAACAAACAAACCCCAAAACAAAACAAAAAACAATGATATTATCAAATCTTTGTTGCCGTATCTGTGTTTAGAGAAAATGATAATGAGCCCCCAGAGAAAAACATTCACTGTTTGTTATTGCTACATAAATATAATAATGTCCTTTCAAGATGAGATTTCATCACGTTCAGTGGATGTAAGCCAGTCTTACATATCATAAATAATATGATACTAGAAATAAATATTAGGAAATTGAGTTTTAAAATGTGTACTCATTTTGATCCTTAATTATCTAAAATACTTTCAGCTATAACTGTAATATTTATTTAATATCATCTTTGTTATTATTATCATCACTCTGTGCGTACATGTGAAGAAGACAAACAATAACTTTCTATGATTTCATTCATTGAATTCAAGTCACTAAACTTTTGTGACAACTGAATTTATTCATTTCAGAGTACAAGAATTTATTGGACTAATTTGTTTTACAGGATAATTTTCATTTTATGTTTATGAGTGGTTTTCCTGTATTTACTATATTTGTGGGCAATATTTATGCCCCCATAGGTCTCTAATGCAAAAGGAAATTATTGGATCTCTTTGAAATAGAGTTGCAGACAGCTGTGAGCTGCCATGAGAGTGCTAGCAACCAAGTCCAAGTCTTCTGCAGGAGCATCAGGTGGCCTTAAATGTCTCCAGCTACTTTCCTGACTTATTAAATGATGATTACGATGGTAGAAGAAACTGTGATGACCACGATAATGGGTTGAATCGTATGATATAAAAACTGGATGGAAAAAAACAATTAAAATTCTAGGGATATAAAGCATATCACAATGTATGGTATGAAATATACACAAAATGAGATAAAGGTAGATTAGATACTGTTTAAATGATACTCAACTACTTGAGTCAAAAAAGATTTCTCACAGCTAATGATATCTACCTGTAATCATGAAAAACTTAATTTGAACACTAGATCTCACATGATATAAAGAGAGAAAATAAATATGACAAGATGTCCTCTGATTTTTACGTGTGGACCATGTATAAATATACACATACAGTAAATAAATACATGTAAACAATTTTTTTTAGATTTATTTGTTTATTATATGTAAGTACACTGTAGCTGTCTTAAGACACTCCAGAAGAGGGAGTCAGATCTTGTTACGGATGGTTATGAGCCACCATGTGGTTGCTGGGATTTGAACTCTGGACCTTCGGAAGAGCAGTTGGGTGCTCTTACCCACTGAGCCATCTCACCAGCCCAAATGTATTTATTTCTTTTTTTGTTTGTTTGTTTTTTTTTTTTCGAGACAGGGTTTCTCTGTATAGCCCTGGCTGTCCTGGAACTCACTTTGTAGACCAGGCTGGCCTCGAACTCAGAAATCCACCTGCCTCTGCCTCCCAAGTGCTGGGATTAAAGGCGTGCGCCACCACGCCCGGCAACAATTTTATAAATATATAAGACAGCAATATAAATTTCTTGAACAGGATGGGGATAGTACAGAGAAAGTGTTCAGGAAAGTAATGATTTTTTCTCAATTTGAATGGTCCAAAATCAAAGGAAACTCTTAAAATTGTCAGAAATTTTGAATAAAAATAAAGTTATTTACCATACTTAGTCTTAACTGTACCACCAAATCTTGTCTGAGATAATTACACCAATATGTAGTTAAAGGAATTTTTGTCAGCACCATTTGTATTATTTTTAAGGACAACTGGTAAATGACAGAAATAACCACTCATTCTTCCAGATGATAAATGGGTAACTAGCATGTGGTAAATTATACAATGGACTGTGATGGCCATATAATAAAAACAAGCTTCCAAAAATGCCATTATCTCAATGGATATGAAAACATCATAAACACATGCACGCATAAAGAAGACAGACTGTTGTGTAACAATTCATTCTGAAATAAAACAGCCATACTGGATGTAGGCTCATGAAGCTTATAAAGAAAACAACTGACAATCTTTAGGATATACCTGAAACTGACAATGTTAACAGGGAATCTCAATATTATACATGCAGTAAAACTAACTAAAAAGACCTCCACCTGAACCCATGGCAGATCAGCATTCATTTTCCCCAAACTCTGCAGCCTCTCTTTTTCCCAAGAGGGCTGCTCTAAACATAGGCAAGACTCCTGTCTCTATACTCATGCCAAGTGTTACCCCCATAGAGCCCAGCAGGCTTGGGATCTACCTGAACACTACTACTCTTTTGGTCTGCACCTCCACCTGTAGCTGTGGCAGAATGGCATGCCTGCTCTCTAATCCCACAGCCCTGGAAGTCACCCAGGAGGACTGTTCTAACCAAAGAAAGAGGAGGCCTGCTCAAACCCAGATCATAGAGCTCTATCTGCATTTGAGGAGGCCTGCTTCAATCAGAATGGCAGCACATGCTGACAAGAATGTGGAAAAAAAGAAACTCTCCTCCATAGCTGATGGGATTGCAAATTCACACAAACACTATGTAAATCTATGGGCATTTTCTTAGAAATTTGGAAATAGTTCTACCTGAAGTCCCAGCTACACTGCTCCTTGGCATATACCCAAAAGATGCTCCACCATAACAGAAAAATACATGCTCCACTATGTTCATAGTGGCCTCATTAATAATAGCCAGAAACTGAAAGCAACTCAGAATTCTCTCAAAGAATGGTTACAGAAAAAATATGGTTCATTTACACAATGGAATACTATTCAGCCATTAAAAACTAGACCATCATGAAATTTTCAGGCAAATGAGTGAAACTAGAAAATATCATTTTGAGTGAGGTAAATTAGACCCAAAAGGATAATGCATGCTATGTACTCACAGATAAGTGCTTATTAGACAAAATATACAGAATATGTATGAGACACCTCCAGATACCACAGGAAGTTTTATAAGAAGGAAGACCCAAGTGAGGATGCTTCAATCCCACTTAGAAGGGGGGAAAATAATCACAGAAGGCAGAGAAATGGAAGGATCTTGGTGGAAAGGAAAGGGGAGGAGAAAATGAAGGTAGGATCAGGTATAGGGATAGACAGAAAAGAAGCCCAGAGGGCCAAGAGAATGAATGGGAATTTGTAGCTGGGAAGGCTGGGGGTTGGGAAGAACCTCTAGAAAGTCCCTGAGATGAGATGTGAGATTTTCCCAGGACTCAATGGGGTGACATTAGCCAGAATGCCCAACCATGGGGAGATGGAACCTGAAGAGTCAACCTCCAGTAGGTAGACAGGGTCCACAGTGAAGGGATGGCGTCAATCACCCACCTCAGAATTTTTGACTCAGAATTTTTCATGTTAAAAAAAATTTCAGGAACATAAATGGAGCGGAGACTGAAGGAAAGGCTCTCCAGTGGCCTACCCAACTTAGGATCCATCCCATGGGTGGGCACCAAATCCTGACACTATTACTGATGCTATATTGTGCATGCAGACACGGGCATGTGGTCTTAGTTAGGGTTTTATTGCTGTGATCAGAAACCACAACCAATACAACTCTTGTAAGGACAACACTTAACTGGGACTAACTTAGAGGTTCAGAGGTACAGTCCATTATTACCAAAGTGACACCATCCAGTCAGGAAGAGCTGAGAGTTCTACGTCTTCATCTGCTAGCAGAAGACTGACTCCCAGACAGCTAGGACAAGGGTATTAAACCCACACCTACTCCCAACAGTGCCACTCCCTGGGCCAACTATATACAAACCATCATATTTCACTCCCTAGCCCCCAGAAGCTTGTTCAAACACATGAGTCTATGGAGGCCATATCTAGCCATAGCATTATTTAAAAAGTACATTTAGTCCAATTTCTAAAGTTCCTATAGTCTATTGCAGTATCAACAATGTTAAAAGTCCGAAGTTTAAAGTCTCTTCTGAGATTCATCCAACTGTAATCCCTGAATCAAGATAGGAAACCAGCTGGGGAAACTTCAGACTCTGCATCTCCATGTCTGATGTCAAAGCAAGTTTCAGATATCCAACTCCTTTTTCATCTTTGTTGATGGCAACAAACTTTGTTCTCCCAGGTTGGTTCCACTCCATGTTAGCAGCATTCCTTGGAAGATAACCTATGGCTCTGGCATCTCAAAAATCTTGGGGTCTCCAAGGTGATTTCAATGTTATAGCTTCTTGTTTTAATGTCTGGGATCCACACACAATTATCTGGGCTCCAAAGGGCTGACGTCACTTCTCCAGCTCTGCTCTCCGTAGCACTCTGAGCTCAGGTTGATCTACTCCACTGTCACTGCTGATCTTGGAGATCATCCCATGGTACTGGCATCTCCAATATGCTGGGGTCTCCTACTGAAACTAGGTTTCACCAATAGTCTCTTATAGGCTCTATTCATTGTGTCAAGCCACAACTCCTTTGCATGACTCCTTCAGTCCTGGGCCATCAAATGCAATTAGGGCTTCACCTTCACTAATGACCTTCCAAGACCACGCACAGTACCAAGCCTCAGCTGCTCTTCATGATCTCTTCATGCCTTCAAACCAGTACCACCTGGGTGACTCTTACTCTTTACCAAGTACAGCTGCAGCATGGGATACAACCTTGGCTATCTCTGGAATGCAACTTCTTGTGCTTTCAGCAAACACTTCCCAGAAGATTTTTACCTCAGTGATGCTGGTCTCTTCTTAATTACAGCAAATTTCTTAGCTCCAACTAATAATCATCATTAATTGTCCCAGTAGTCCCTTCTAGTCTGGACTCTAAAGCCAGAGTCAAACCTGCTGAGTTATTCTGCTTCCTGTTGTTAGAACATGATCCCCATAGATTATCTTAGCAGCCTTCTCCTTCACTGCCTAAGGCTGGCTGTCCTGAAACTTGCTCTGTAGATTGACCTTGAACTCAGAGATTTGCTTGGCTTTGTCTCTTTAAAGGTGTGTAGCATCATGCCTGAACCTAAATTTAACTGAGTAGGGTCTTGCCCTATGTTCACCACTCTCTTTTTTTTAATTATTATTTTCTTTATTTACATTTCAAATGCTATCCCGACAGTTCCCTATACCCACCCCCACCCCTGCTCCCCTACCCACCCACTCCCACTACTTGGCCCAGGCGTTCCCTTGTGCTGGGTCATATAAAGTTTGCAAGACCAAGGGGCCTCTCTTCCCAGTGATGGCCGATTAGGCCATCTTCTGCTACATA
>NC_034607.1:22935099-22940774 GCF_900095145.1 Mus pahari | reverse complement strand
TTTTCTGAGGAACTGCCAGACTGACTTCCAGAGTGGTTGTACAAGCTTCCAAGGTAACTCTTATAAGGACAACATTTAATTAGGGCTGGCTTCATGTTCAGAAGTTCATTCCATTATCATTAAGATGGAAGAATGACAGTATCCAGGCATGAGGAGCTGAGAGCTCTACATCTTCATCTGAAGGCTGCTAACAGACGACTGACTCATAGGAAGTTAGGACAAGGTTATTAAAGCCCATAACCACAAGGTCACACCTACTCCAACAAGTCCATACCTCCCAACAGTACCACTCCCTAGGCCCACTATATATAAACGATTACACATGGTTGTACTCTGAGAGGCCCTACCAGCATCTGACTGACACAATTGCAGCTACTTACAGACAACCATTGGACTGAGTTCAGCGACAATTTTGGTAGAATTTGGGGAAAGATTGAGAAAGCTGAAGGGGATTGTAACTTCATAGGAAAACAAAAATTATCAACTGTCCCTGACAATGGGGAGCTCCCAGAGACTAACCCATGAACCAAAGAGCAAACATGGGCTTGTGTGAGGTTCCTGGCACATATGTAGTGGAAGACTGTCTTGTCTGCCCTCTGTGGGACAGGATTGCCCAATCCTGTAGAGACTTGGTATCCCAGGGAAGAGAGATAATGGTGTGTGTATGTGTGTGGAGAACAAGGGGAAGCTGCCTCTCAGAGGTGTAGAGGAGGGCAGAGGGCGTGAAGAACTTTGTGAAAGAGGCTGGGAGGGGGCAATGTTTGGGATGAAATAAATAAAATAATTAATTAAAAATCTGCCCCAGAAAGATTATCTGATTAGCTATGAATCTAAGATGAGACACTCAGTCCATGTCAATTATTTGGAGAACACTCCCTGGTCTGTCTACCTGCTTGCAAGTCACAGGGACTTTTAGGTTTGTTTCTCACTTGAGTCATCACTAATGCTTGAGTGAACTTCTTGGCAATGCAGCTGCCTTTCTGTCATTTTTACCCACATTGCTGTAAGTAACCACAGTAAAATTATTGGTCTGGACAATCTAGAAAGAAAGAAAACAGATTCATGGTTGTGTAGGTGGTACATGCATCTTTTTGCACAATCTGTGCCTTTGACTGACCTGTATTATACTACGGGGTATTTGTATCTTTGGAGTGTACACGTTTCCTATGTACATGTGTGAGGCACATGTATGTGTGTGGTATGTGTGTGTGTTGTTTGTATATATGTGGTGAATGAATGTATGTGCATGCATCTACGTATTTGTATGTTATATGTGTGGCTAGTGAGACGTGTATGTTATGTATATATATATATATATATATATATATATATATATATATATATGGTGTGAGGTGTTTGATGTGCTAGTGTGTGGCACATGCTTGTATATGTTGTATTTGGTGCATGCACATTTGTGCACAGAGTTATTCTGATGTGTGGCATGTGCACATGTGTGAATATCTATGCATATATGTGTGTGAAGCCAGATGAAGATGTGCTGCTGAGACTCTCCACCTTGTTCTTCTGAGACAAAATCTCCCACAGAACCTGCTTCTTCTTACTTCAGTTATGTTTGATAGTGAGTAAGCTGCACAAAACTTGTTGACTTCATCTTCTATGTGACTTTATTTGAAGATGCTGGGATCCAAATTTAATTTCTTTGTGCAAAAACAGCAGATGATATTCATCCCTAAGCCATATTCCTATCCCAAACACACCCTTTCCATTTTATTGTGCCAAATTCTTACTGGAGCCTTCAATGAGAAACTTGCATATTAGAGAGGAAGCATAAAGCTATTAGGCTGTGAGCACTCAGCATTTCTTTATCTGCTGCATAGCGCCATCATACAGCCCAGTAGTCACTGATTATAACAATTAGTTATGCATTCAGAAACAATTAAGGGTAGGTTTCAATTATTCATGCCACACATGAATATAATCTTTAGAGGGAATGCGTATTCTACAGAGTTCCATAGCAAAGAACAGATATATCTTAATGGATAGGTATTTAGAGCTCAAAGTGACACTTCTGGGAAAATTTCTTTCTCTATATATAATACCCTTATCATTTTTATATTTTTCATTAAGTCATCATTGACTGGGTTTGGTGGTGTACACTCAAACACTAAACTCATAACATAATTATAACAATATGTTTTTGTGATCTAAAAAAACCACTCTGTGCATAATCAATATAGAAATTTGTCCATGAATAGGGCTCAATAATTACTTATTTTCCCACATCGTTAAAGTGAGAGTTCACTTCAATAAGTTCAAACAGCAATTAGAATGAAGAGTTTTAGAGTTACTTGCCGACCAGTAGGGCAAATCTACAGTCAGTCACTTCAAGCTACTATCCTACTGCTGATTCAGGAGTCTTGTAGGAAGTGCAAGAACTTCCAAACAAGACAGGGCATCAAGTGAGGTATGGGGTTGCCATCCCACAGACACATCTCTGACCCATAATTGTTCCTGTCTGAAAGAATCACAGGGATGGAAATGGAGAGGAGCCTGAGGAAAAGAAGATCCAGTGATAGGCTCAAAGTGGGATCCAGCTCAAGGGGAGGTCCCAAGGCCTGACACTATTAATGAGGCTATGGAACGCTCACAAAAAGGGACCTAGCATGACTGCCTTCTGAAAGACCCAACAAGCAGCTGAAAGAGTCAGATGCAGAAATTTGCATCCAACCAAAGGACAGAAGCAGCTGAACTTTGTTGTTAAATTAGGGAAGGCAGAAAGAATCTGAGGAGAAGGGCAATCCTGCAGGAGGACCAGCAGTTTCAATTAATCTGTACCCCAGAGATCTTTTGAACACTGGACCACCAAACAGACAGCACACACCAGCTGATATGAGGCCTCAATACACATAGAGTAGAGGACTTCAGGACTGTGTTCATTCAGAGATGATGCACCTAACCCTCAAGAGACTGGAGGCCCTAGTGAGTTTAGAGGTCAGGTGGGGAGGGGGATGGAAGCATCCATGTGGAGACTGGGGTGGGGTGGGGAGGAGGTGTGGGATGTGGAGCAGTCAGAGGGTAGATGGGGGAGGGGAATGCACCATAGAGTGTAAAAAAATAAATTAATTAAAAAAAGAACTTCCAAACATAGGGTCATATTACTCAGCATGTCTTACAGTTTGCTGTGGTGAAGTGTCAGTACTCTAAGAAAGAGAATATGAAAGGAAATTCTACGCACTCTTTGTTTTATACATATAAGTGTCCACTCCAAGAGTATGTTGTATTTTAAACTTTTTCCTTTGGGCTTAAAGGAGAACTTTGAAGCTGTGTGTTGACAGTAACAAATGCACCATTAGCATGTAGGAAAATAACTAACATACTTTAAACCTACTTGTTTACATCTATCCTGAGATGATATGAAATTTACCTATGAATAGGGGAATGACTCAGTGAGTAAGGGACACTTGCTTTGAAAACATGAGGATATGTGTTCAAATGCCCAGAAAAAGAAATGAAAGTTAAGCATGTTTTCATGTGGCTACAAGCCCAGCACTATGGGGCAAGGGAGGGACGTATATCAACAAAGCTGTCTGGTCAGCCATCCTAGTGAAAGTGGAAAGTGTCTGATTCAGTAAGAGACCATGTCCCAAGGTACTAGTGAGGGTACAATAGAGAAACAGCCTGACACTTGCTTTGACAGCTGTATTCATATACACTACTGTTCACATGTGTACATTCATGTCCATGAACTAAACTCAGACACCACCAATACAAATGACACTGTAGAGTGACATTACTGCTAGTAATACTCTTGATTCCAAAATGACCAACTAAACACAGAAATTCCTTCAACTCCATATAAAAAAGAAAGCTGAAATTCTCATCCTGCATTTTCTTCCAACATCTTTACTAATGATTCTCTCTTCATGCTGGCTAAGGACGTGATAGCTATGAATGATTAGGACAATGAAGTAATTTTATTAAGTCACTAACCTTAGGCTTAGTTCTGTTGATGCCCGTGAGGAAGAGGAGGTCAGCCAGGAAAAGGCAGATGGAGAGCTGCAGGTGGAGTGTAGTGCTGGTATTCTGAATGGGTCGGCACAGGAGAAAAGTGATGGCCGCCAGAAATAGGCACAAGAGAGAAAGACTCAGTCCCACATAGGTGACCACAGAGAGTGCAGAAAGCACGGCATCCTCCTACAAGCCACAAAGGGATACTTCAGAATCTACATGTATATATATATATATATATATATATATATATATATATATATATATATATATGGCAGTTACTGTAATAACAACTGTAGGCAACCTGAGAAATTGGAGATCTTGTTTTTAGTCATGTCATAAAGTTTGAGATTAGTGTTTAGCACATGAGAGTCAGTGAATAAATATTAACTAAATGAAACATGAATGCAGAAATATATAGCATGATGGCCATCGGATAGCAAAATATTTCATAAACATGGACTAAGGTGCAATAGGGGTATGCAAATCTAAATTACAGACTAAAAGCTACATTAGACAAGGCTACTCAAATGTCTAACATTTATGACTTTAGAGAATTGGAACTTTGCAAAATGGCAATAATATAATTATAATTGTATTTAGCCCTATAAATATCATCTATTGCCTATCTGTGAATAACCCAGCATTCTTGGGAATATTATATAAATTCTTTTGAATCACACACCAGACCTCTAACTTCTATTATTCCAAAACCAGAAAATATCAACAGCATCTGAGGCTATGCCAGATTTCCATTCTTCCCTGTGATCAATCTATCTGGTGTTCCACTACCACATTTGAATTAATTGAATACATTATTCCTTTTTTTCTCTTACTATAAAATTATGCTATTTAGAAAAATCTGTACTTATCTTCCTGGGCCATTTTCACTTACATTTCACCCTAGAATAAAGTATTTTTAAAAATTTCTTATGAAATGAGAGCTTTGATAATTTTGTTATTTCACTTTGACTAGAAGACAATAGGTGAGTTTCTTTAACTTTAGTTACCTGAAGCTTTGTTGACATGTAAAGATTCTATAAAATGATGCTAAACCTTTGATAATGCCCAGGTATTTCAGTGTGATTCAATCAAGGCAGTTTGGATATAATTATCTTGCAAGTTAAATGATGCTTCCAATTCCAGATCCCACCATCCCCTGAAGCTTTAAGGTCTGCCACCTCCATTTCCCAACATTTGAGGTATTCCCTTGGGTGATCATGTTAACTCCAGGAATATTTATGGAGCAGTGGGAGTTTCTGCAACTTTCCTTAACCCATCTACCAATATATACTTAAAATGACTTCATTTAAAATTTTGTTTCTGTTACTATATGCTTTCTTCATGAAATAAAATTACTGAAGAAAGGTCATGTGTTATGCCTAGCCTTAACCGCCCTTCAATTGCAACGACTATGGAGTGTGTATTCTGCAGTTATTCCAAGACTATTCCAAGGGTCATATAAGCACTATGTACCCAATGGCTTGATTTAAAATTTAGTTAATATGTTACTGTAAATTCTTCATGAGATAAAATTACTGAAGAAAGGTCATGTATTAAATCCAGGCTTAACTAAGCTTCAATTATAATAATATGAACTGTATTTTCACTGTATTTTCTTTCTTTCTTTCTTTCTTTCTTTCTTTCTTTCTTTCTTTCTTTCTTTCTTTCTTTCTTTCTTTCTTTCTTTCTTTCTTTCTTTCTTT
>NC_034607.1:22905178-22933984 GCF_900095145.1 Mus pahari | reverse complement strand
GGCATAGCCTCACAAGAGGCCGCAATATCCGGGTCCCTTCAGCAGAATCTTGCTGGCATGTGCAATAGTATCTAGGTTTGGTACTGGCCAGATTTCTAACCAGTCAGTTCAGTTAAATCAATCTTGGTGATCAATAATTCTACAGAATGTCAGTGAGATAACAGAGGGGGAACCAAACTGCACTCATTATCTTATGGATTTTCTAATAATAATCTCTAATAAAACCTACAGTCTTACTTCTGGGAGCTATCTATCTATCTATCTATCTATCTATCTATCTATCTATCTATCTATCTATCTATCTTCTATCTATCTATCTATCTATCTACCTATCTATCTTCTATCTATCTATCTATCTATCTATCTATCTATCTATCTATCTATCTATCTATCTATCTGTAAACAAACCACACTTTCATGCTTGGGACTTATGAGACTTGATACCTCATGGGATAGAGCCATGAGCACAGCGAAGCTGGACAGGTGGAAACACTTGCAAATGGTGTAGGAATTATTGGTGTACACGTGAGAGCATCCCTTAGTAGACCAGCTACCCCCTTCCTCTGATCCTTCCCAGTGGACACAGAGATGTTCTGCTCTTGAGTCAATGGGCTGCAGAGAAAACAAAATAAAAGAGCGTGTTTTTGTGTCAATATGCCAACCTTTATTTATCTTTAATTAAGATATGTGACATTAGCTAGCATATGATTTAACAACTGTCTTTCCATCTCATCTCACTCACCTCTTGCCCTTCCTTATCTCTCTGCCCTCCCTGCAACCCTAGGAACGTCTCTACCTAGGTTAATCTGACACGCCCTTGATTGAGAAAGCATATGAGGGGTCGTTTCACATCTTTCATCTCACATAGATTTTTGTTTCATCATTTATTCTCGATTTCTATGTATACTCCATTGCACTGGGCACTGACTCAGAACTGACTTATTGTTTTCTTTCACAGAAGAAACCAAAGATAGGTGGCGATGATAAACCACTGCTTGAAGAAAGAAGTCTGGTCCTTTGTCTTCTCCAGGATCATCTTGGAAAAGGCCAGTTCCTCTTTTCGACCTCTGACTCTCAGTATGTTCAGCAGTTCTGAGGACATTATTGCCTACTTAAGTTTCTGCATGATAATCATTTTTCTTTATGGATGTGTGCATGTGACTTAGTACTTCATTTCCATCTTTCTTGTACTGTCATTCGTAAGTAAAATGTGTACATTTAAGTTGTGGGATATAACCAAAGAGGTATACAGACTACATGGATTACTAGATTCAACCTACTAAGTATAACCATTACTTCCCACTTTGGTTTTAGTGATGATCTTGGAGATTTAATATCTTTGAAATGTAAATATACAACAAGAACATTTAATGATAAAAGAGACCAGGAATTTGAGGCAGAAGAAAGGTAGGGTACATAAGGGGGGAATTGGAAAGAGGAAAGAGGAGGAAAATGAAATAGTTATATTAGAATTGAAAAGAAGGATAGAGTGGGTAGGTATTACAGTAATATCTTCTGGCTTGAAACATTCAATTTTTGATATTCAGGAATAAGCAATTCAGAAGTCTCAAGAAATTTCTAATTCACAAAAATTCCTGCCTCCTGAAAGTTATGAAAGCTGTGAGAATAACTGAGAAAGGGAGGATCATTTACCTTTATGAGTACCTGCAAAACACACAGATTGTCAGGATTTTAGGGCTTCTAAGACCTCAGGCATACTGGGTTGCTCTTTCTTATGAGAATCTTTTAGATATCTCTGCAACTGTGAGCAGCCTCTCGTCCTTAACCTAACAATGTCATTGCTTCATTAACTGGAATTTGGTGGCTTGATTGCTTTGCTTTGCTGTGGGTTCTCATCTCCCCAGGAAAAGTTTTATACAACAGAAGGACCAAAATACATTAATATAGTGCGGTGGATAGAGCTAAACACATTGTACAAATATATGAAAATGTCATCAATTCACCCATTATAATATATAATTAATTTATGCTACTAAATGTAATAATCTCAAGACATGCTAGGTTACATTAAGGCTCCAAAATGATATTTTATAATGTAAAGTTTGTTTCTAGTGGTTCTGCCTTCTTCCACAATCCCTGTCAGGTTCTACTGTAGAGAAACTGAATTCTACTGCTTTGCTTTCCAGTGTTAGTGAGCTCATGAAGGATTTATTCCACTTAACCTTAAGACTGAGCCGCTAAAACACGAGTTTTTTTTTCTGGTTTTGTTACTGCTTTTATTTTTGAAATTATATTAGAATTGCATCATTTGCCCTGTGTTGACTACATATGCAACTAATTAAAACCAAACCATGTGGGCATACATGGGAGAGGTTTCTCTTGGTTACATTATTTGAAGCATGGAAACCAACCCTGAACCTGAGCCATATTTTCTCATGGCAGCCAACATAAAACAGACATGAAAGAAGGAAGCGACTGTTTTTTGCCTGTTTTTCTTTACTCTTGCTGGCAAGTTCATCTGTTCTGATGCTGAGATATATTTTCACTGGTGTTAGAACATATTTCTTCAGCATCTCAGTGTAGACTGAAGATGAGCAACTCTCTAGGACATTCTGGGAACTCTAGTAGCAGACTGGGATTGATGAGATATCCAGTCTCATGGACTGAACAGCTAATTAAACTATTACTTAACCCTTGGCCTCTCTATCATTTGTCATTTCTGTTCTTTTAAAGAAGTCTAATATCTCTTTTCCTTCCTTGTAACCTCTCATTTACCCATCTTTGTTCTCTTTAAAGTTCATGGTCTATTGTTTTCATTATTCCTTATTACATCACAATTATATATATATATATATATATATATATATATATATATACACACACACACACATATATATATGTATATATTCTTAAATTCAATATGCTTAGTCTACAAAATGTTGCTTGTATTAGTATTTTCAGGGGTGACCATTTGGTATTATATGATCCAAAGCTATACAATATTTTATTAAATTTTTCACATTTTATTACATACCCTGCCCTTGATGGATGTATTTTTCCTACAAACTTTGGCTGTTATGACTAATGGTACTGTGAAGGTAGGAGGACAGTATGTTACCAAGACCTTTGCATGCTTAGCATGCATTCAGTAGGTGATTGGTAGAATCCTTTGTGGTTTCCTTTCTTATTTTGATTTATTCTATATTGTTTTCCTTATACAATAGGCTAGTAAATAGCTCTCCTTTCTTATTTTGATTTATTCTATATTGTTTTCCTTATACAATAGGCTAGTAAATAGCTCTCAACTACCATATGTAATGATTCCCCTTTTCTCTACATTCTCATAAATACACACATTTGTAATTTTAAAAATTGCTGGACTGGTGAGATGGCTCAGTGGGTAAGGGCACCCGACTGCTCTTCCGAAGGTTTCGAGTTCAAATCCCAGCAACCACATGGTGGCTCATAACCATCCGTAACAAGATCTGATGCCCTCTTCTGGAGCGTCTGAAGACAACTACAGTGTACTTACATATAATAAATAAATAAATAAATCTTTAAAAAAAAATTGTTGACTTGTATGTATAAAGTGTGTATAAAGTGACTTGTATGTATAAATTTAGAGTGTTCCCTTACCCGCATTAATCTCACTTGTAGCCCCACTGAACCTAGCTTTTCAAAGTTCTCTCTCTCTCTCTCTCTCTCTCTCTCTCTCTCTCTCAACAGGGTTTCTCTGTGTAGGCTGGCTGTCCTGGAACTCACTTTGTAGACCAGGCTGGCCTTGAACTCAGAAATCCACCTGCCTCTGCCTCCTGAGTGCTGGGATTAAAGGTGTGTGCCACCACGCCCGGCTGCTTTTCATAATTCTTTTGCCAATATTAATGTATCTTATTTTATTTCAATTGCCACTGAATTTAAATAGTACCATCTGTGTGACCACAAAGCTTTGGAGTACTCATTTGATCCTATGGTTGCAACTCAACATATTGTTTCATTACCAGCATCTTTTTAGACTGGAAGTTACAGATATACGGACTGTATTATGAACCATGATTGAAAGTTGATAAGAAAATATGGATCATAGTAGTAGTGAAGCTACATAAAATTAAAATTTCTCAACATTTTTGTAATTCCTCTTACTTTTTAATGATCAACATGAGATTTCATATCCTTCTGCTAATTTCAATAAACCCCTTTGGAAGATCTCTCACCACTAAATAGAACTGACTGCTTTTGCAGAGGACCCAAGTTCCTTACTCAGCATCCACATTCATTCCCATATCCATCTGGAAACCCAGTTATAGGCAATCTGATCCTCTTTCCGTCTTCTCTGGCCACTGTATGCTGATGATGCAGAAATGCCCATGCAATTCAAACACTCAAGCACACGAAGGAAAAACAAATCTTAAAATTGTTTTTAAATGATGCTTTGAGAATAAACTCACCTGAATATTTTGTAAAGTCAGGAGTACAGGTTCAGAGAGGACAGGTTTGATCTCTGAGCGAATGGCTCCACTAACAATGTGAGAGTTCAGTGTTACTTCCTGAAACCCTTCTTTGTTACTAAAAAAGGATCCATTTAGAAGATTCCCAAGAGACTTATATGCAATAAAAGCCACTGCAGTTTCACCTGATAAAATAAAAGAAATTTTATTGGAGATTAAAGAATGAATAACACAAATGACTTACATGTGACCATGAAGTAAATATATGTCTACTAAATTTACCCATATGCATCCCTTAAATTGTATATATAACACACTATAAACATTGGTAAGCATGGAATTTCACACATGCACCATATACACACTATGTGTGTATATATGTATGTATATATTTGTGTATGTATATATACAGGTACATATATATGTGTATGTATGCACACACATACACACACACAGTATGTGCTGGGAAATTTTGTCAACTTGACACAAACTACTGTGTGTATGTGTGTGTGTTATAAATCATGATTACCTGTGCTCTAAAGAACAAGTGGACTAAGGAAAATATGCAATGCCACCTCGAGTTCCCTCAAGGTTATGTAATTATTTAATTATTCTCATTCTGTTTGCATTCTTTTCTGTTTATATACTCATCTCTTTGGTCTTAAATATACTTTCTATCCTCATCTTTTTATTTCAAATTTATCCCAAGTTACTTGTCTCTCCTATTTTCCCTCATTTCTTCCTATCTTCATGAAATTGGAAGTTAATATATATAAGTTAAATATACAACTTCCAATTATTCCTGTTATTTATTTATTTATGACTCCACATTTTATTCCCCTCCTGATCCAGTCTCCAGCTGTTCCACATTCCATACCTCCTCCCTGCCCCCTGGTCTCCACAAGTATGTTCCACCTCCTGCCCCCACCCACCAGACCTCCAAACTCCTTGGCTCCTCCAGTCTCTTGAGGGTTAGGTGGATCTTCTCTGACTAAACCCAGACCCAGCAGTTCTCTGCTGTATGTGTGTTGGGGGCCTCATATCAGTTGGTGTTTGCTGCCTGGTTGCTGTTCCAGTATCTGAGAGATCTCAGGGGGTCCAGGTTCATTGAGACTGCTGGTCCTCCTACAGAGTTGCCTTTCTCCTCAGCTTCTTCCTGCTTTCCCCTAATTCAAACTCAGTGTTCAGCAGCTTCTGTCCATTGGTTGGGTGTGTAGATTTTATTATATTGTACAAATCTTACTTTTCAGTCTCATGTAAAATTAAGGAATTTAGTTAGGTCTTATGTTTCAGACTAATGTCAGCCAATACCTCTGTGATCATTGACTCCACTTTAAAAAATAAACTAATTTTTAGTACATTCTCTCTCTTTTTTTTTTTTTTTGCTTTTACACAGAACAATTCTGAATGATGGTGCAGGAGTAATCAGAAATTTACAGAGTCAAAATCACTTTTTTAAGACTGGACCAGATCTTTCTACTTGAAGTTGTTTCTATTAATTTTTCTTTCCTTATTTCTTTCTCCCTGACATCCCCCCTTCTTCTTTTCAGACATTTACTGAAGATTATGTCAAATGCAGTCCACTCTCTGCTTTAGAGTCAGAAGTTCAATTGAAGCATTCATGTCTATTGTTCAGTGCAACAACTATTCCTGTACACACACACACACACACACACACACAGACACACACACACTCACAAACACGTGTGTGTGCGCGCGTGGTCGTGCAGAAAAAAATAAACAGATATGACAACAAATACGAGTTTTCCAAGATAGAGGGAAATGGAGTAAATGCTTTTCTAAAAGTGTTTTTTAGAATGAATCTCAAAAGGAATGATGGTCAAGGAAATGCTTGCTTGGCACCATTCAATATTAGTATGACAGAGGATCACACTGAAATGTGACAAGCCTGTCCTTGTTTAGAAAGTATAGCAGTACACATCTTTTATTTCTTTAGAGTACGTAGCAAAATATGCTGTCCTTCTGACAGTTGCTCAACTTTATCTCCATGCCTGATCAGTATTCAAGGATCATCTTTTTTTTTAACCTAATCTTAAAGTTCTGATCCCTTGGAAATATGTGTACATGTCTCTTGACCTATTCACTGTGACAGGAGAAAATGCTGATCATAAGCATGTCACCTCCACTGTTCTGTTCTTTGAAAGCACTAGTGCAGTCAACCTTCATTGTGTTGTTGCCAGCTTCTAGAAGAGTCATCGTCTTGCACCTCTTAGTTTCATACACTGAAAGCAATGAAAAAAAAATGAGTTTTACCTCACATATTAATAACAACAACGACAATGACGACGATGAGGATAATAACCTTGCTTGAGAATTCTCTATTTGAGAATTAGATTTTATATACTTTTCCTGACCTGAAAAAGTTGAAATCACTTAGAGGGTGATTTATCCACTTGTCATTAAATCTTTGACTATGAAATGCCTCATGATGAGGCTCATATGCTGAAGGTTTATTCATCAGTTTTCTGGCTATTGAGAGGTGTTTGATTGTATCTTGAGAGTTAATCAGTTGTTTTATGTGACAGGAGAATAAGAGCTTTAAAGGGCTACATTAACATTAACATATGCAAGAAAATGGATTAACAAAGAGTATTAGATATTCTTCTTCTCTTGGACCTCTGCCAAAAAGTTCTGTACTGTATATACTTGGCACAAGTAAGGATATATAAAAATCCTAACAAGTATCATGGGTGTCATTCATGACCTATGGATTTTTGGGTTCTTTTTGAGGCCTGTAACACTATCAGTTTATTTATATATAACTGAACCCACAGACTAATGTTATTGTATTTAAGATTCTCAAAACTAGGTGGTGGAGTGGGTTGTAAGAGGTACACCACTGTTGGTTTGCCTCTGAAAGAAAACCCATGATACATGATATAACTGCCTTATATTAAACCTTCTGGTAGAGCTACTATCTTTTGTCTCACTTCACATAGAACATATCAACAAACCCAAGTGGAAAAATTTAACTCAATGCTCTACCAGGTCAAGTAAATCTTTCATATCTGAAGGTGATATGCTCACCTATTCTGACATAGAGATGAAATGTGATTAAGCCACTTATATTTCTTTCTTGTAAACAGAGATTGCTAGTGACATGAGATGTTCATATCTTAAGCATATAATTCTGTGAAATAACAGCTTTATTCTTTATAGTCTATGAGTATTCCATGTCCCATTTTCCTTTATGGCACTGTATTAAGTCAACTTTCAATTTCTTACCGATATCCCATAAAGGATTTTCATCCTTTTTTGGTGTAGCTGAGTTTTCATTCAAGATGTGAAGTTCCACTTGGTGAAGTAACGTGGTAGCTCCTTTTGCAACATCCTCTTTGGATTTACATTCACTCAGTACTCCCTTTCAAACACATATTTGCAATTATATAGATTATTATTAAAACTTAAGGAAGAATAAATGTGAGTAAGTTTTGTTGGCTTGTTCCAAAAGCCAACAATGTTAGTCACTATGCTGTGGAATGAGTGATGCATTTTGACATTTAGTGAAAGTCTTTGAACGATAGCAGAAGATACCCTATATCTGGCATCCACCCTAAAGTTCCTCAGTTTTTTTGGGATAGTATTGTAGCTAATTCTTATGGTAACAAAACTTGCCATTCACATATTTCCAGCTTTACACAGAACAGAAGAGGGAATAGACTGGGGATAAGAAATACTCTCTTATAATAACCATAGTGAGCTGGTGTAGTGCTTAAGTAGAGAACGACCCATCAAAGACAGTCTAGATGATTCCCAATCAAAGACATTGTTCCACTCACCAAAATACATGTTTTTGATCCTGTTTTCTTGCTCTTGTTCACTGGAAAAAGTCAGATTTACATCAGATATGGGAAAACCACATCTGGTTTATATTTGTTTTCCAATCACCTTCAAATTTGATCATTTTCTGATTGCTTTACAGCCCATCCATTTTATTATTTTTATTTTTGATGCTGCTTGCTTAGATTGTTTTGTTATTTTTTAAGATAAAAAAGAACATACAATTGCATGGGTAAGGAGAGGAAAGGATCTAAGAGAAGTTAGGAGAGAGAAAAAAATGTTAATAATGTGTTCTCAAAATAAGTTCTCAACAATGTGTTTTCAAAATAAATTCCCCCAAATAAGTGTAAAAACATTTAAAAATGTTGAATATGTACTCTAAACTGGAATTTTTAAGTTATTTCTTTTTTATAATACATATATATATATATATATATATATATATATATATATATATATATATAGTCTTTGTTCATATACCCTGCTACTTTTGCTTATACAATTTTCTCTCCATACCTCTCACTAAACCCTTTTTAATTTTCAAGGCTTCCTACTCTCTTGATATTTGATATATGTATTCTAAGTCATACTTTTAATATATTAAGATTTAGATGGTAAATGGTACTGTTGATCTGCAGCTATCTCCTTGGAACTGAAATATTCTCTGCTGGAGAAGGTCCATTTAAGTTTAGTAAGTAAACAAACTTAAAAGGCTCAAGATTCTCCTTAAACTTTCAAGATTTCTATGCATCCTTCCCTTGGTTATGCAAGCAGTAACCATTGCTGTATAGGAAAGCTGTAGTTAGATTTACTGAGCTGCCTAAAAAATGTTTAAGGAGCTCTGTGTCTGCAGAATGTTGAAACATATGCTGTGTGGGCTTTTTGATATATTTATCTTGAAGAACCCATGCTGTTATTAGTAACCTCTCAAAGATACTGTTGTAAGCAACTCCATTAAACTCACTGGCTCAGTTAGTTAGACATGAGCAGAATTGTCCTTTTATTCAACAGTGTTGTATCTGCAGTAGCTAGGAAACTTGTTTGTATGATCCAGTAACTGTGAAATGGTACTAACTTAATCAAATATGAACAGTTGTGTGGTTCCTGTGATAGACATTTGGGGTACATAACAGTGGCTAGTATTTCTTTTTTTAATTATATATTTTCTTTATTTACATTTCAAATGTTATCCCCTTTCCTGGTGTCCCCTCTGAAACTCCTCTGCCCCCTCCCTCCTCTCCCTGATCACCAATCCACTCACTCCCACTTCCTGGTCCTGGCATTCCTCTACACTGGACCAAGGGCTTCTCCTCCCTTTGATGACCAACAGGGTCATCCTCTGCTACATATGTGACTGGAGCCATGGGTCCCTCCATGTGTATTCTTTGGTTGGTGGTTTAGTCCCTGGGGATACTGGTTGTTTCATATTATTGTTCCTCCTGTGGGGCTGCAAGCCTCTTCAGCCCCTCAGGTCCTTTTTCTAGCTCCTCACTTGGGGACCCTGTGCTCAGTCCAATGGTTGGCTGAGACCATCCACCTCTGTATTTGTCAGGCATTGACACAGCCTCTCAGGAGACAGATGTATCAGACTCATGCCAGCAAGCATTTGTTGGCATCCACAATAGTGTCTGGGTTTAGTGACTGTCAAATGGTACTAACTTAATCAAAAATGATTTGAAAAAGAACAGTTGTGTGGCTCCTGTGATATGGGATGGATCTCCAGGTGGGGCAGTCTCTGGAAGGCCTTTCCTTCAGTCTTTGCTCCATACTTTGTCTCTGGATTTCCTCCTGTGGGTATTATGTTCCTCCTTCTAAGAAGAACAGAAGTATCCTCACTTTGGTCTTCCTTCTTCTTGAACTTTATGTGGTCTGTGAATTCTATCTTGGGTATTCCAAGCTTCTGGTCTAATATTCACTTATCAGTGAGTGCATACCATGTGTGTTCTTTTATGATTGGGTTACCTCACTCAAGATGATATTTTCTAGATCCATCCAATTTGTGGTTGTTATTTCTGAGGATGGATTTTTGCAAAGGCAACCCCAACATGACTACCTTTCCTCGTATAGTATGGCATGATATGCCTTCTTGCTTTACTTGTGGTAACATTCTCTTTTTGATAGAAGGTAGAATAATACCAAAGTATAAGCTGCAGCAGAGTGGAGTTTCCATAGCTAGAACCACAGTGTGGCCATCTTCTATTTGGTATATCTTAGCAGTCCCCACTTGATTGGAGTCATTCAATGCAGTGAAGGAATGCCCACCAATGTGCTGATGGGGTAAAAATACATTACAATACCTAAAATTAGCACATATGAGAGGAGACCTTGAACAGTCAGAGTCATCACTTTTGTAGCCTTTGTTGTATGCAGTGAGATATGTGACTGAGTTCAGATGACTTCCCAGAAAGAACAAGGCCAGATAGATATGGAATAACACTGAGAAAGAGCTTGCAAGTGGCCCTTTCTTAGATGTAAAACCTTGGAACTCAGAAAAAAAATAAGGTGATGACTGGAAGATAGTTAGCTAAAATGAAATTAGACTGCATTAGCTCTGATTTCCAATAGAAAAACAAAGGAGAAATCCACAATTCGTATGCAGTCAGCACTTTTATGAACAGCTGCATATGAGAAATTAGAAACAATGATAATCAGAGATCATTCTGCATCTGACATGAATTGAGTAAAACTTTTAAACAAACATATTTTAAAACTTCTTTTTATAATCTTGCTAATTAGGCTATAGGACAGACTAATGGACATGATCAGTCTGAATGCTATAAAAACTAAGAAGTTATTAGAATTATTTACTATTAGTCCTTGTGGCAAAAGAACCCCACATAATCTAAACATTCTGAAGAAAGTTTCTGATGGGATGTCACATAAAATATATTCGTAAGATCCATCAGCAGGTAAGTTTTCATTAACATATTCATTGAAAGATACTAAAAGGACAGGCATTGTTGAGGAAACTGGGCATTAAAGAGGTAGCATTTAATATTCTTTTAATTGCATCTTATAAGATATTACTCACAAATTTCAGATAGATGTTGATTGATCATGTGGCTTGGGCATGACATGCCCCTTTAATGGCTTTGCTGAGTTGCACGATAACTTGAATCATTTATGAGGTAAAGAATGATGTGAGTCATATGCTGTGACTTACAAATTAGCTTTTAAAATGTTAAAGTAATCAATAGTAGAACTAAGCCGGGCGGTGGTGGTGCACACCTTTAATCCCAGCACTTGGGAGGCAGAGGCAGGAAGATTTCTGAGTTCAAGGTCAGCCTGGTCTACAAAGTGAGTTCTAAGACAGCCAGGGCTATACAGAGAAACCCTGCCTTGAAAAAAATATAGCAGAACTAAAAAGGCAAAGCAATCGAACAGAAGTGTAAGGTTACTGGGTGGCAAATGTAGCAAATTTGATGTCAAGGTAGAGTTTCTAGAGAGGAAATTACAGAAAGCCAACTGTTAAGCTAATAAGCTTCTAGATGCTCTAAAAGGCCAAGCAGCACTTCAGGAAAAGAGAGGTTAAGTTTTATTTGAAGAAGGAATCTTTCCCTATGTGATTTTTATATAATTCACAGGTAGTAGAAAAATGTTTACTCAGCCTGGGGTCATTTGATAAGACAGGTGTACCTAGTATGGAGTCAAGACCATAGTTTTGGGTGAGAGCATTTTGAATTTAGAATCCTTTGCCAGTGCAAGGCACAGTTTTAAGGGAGCTGAGCATCACAAGGCTGATGAGTGGAGATGCACAGCAGTGCCGCAGATAAGTGATGACAAGCAGGGACACATAAAAGATATTTGTAGGCAATGGATGACAACAAACAATAATGTTTCCTTGCATGGTACCATACTGACATTGCCATTTTGATGAAATAACTTATAGAATGCATGAAATCACTCATATTGTGATGGGCCTTAATAATGGTTCCTTTTTCATAAACAACTAGAATTTAATTGGAAAGACATTTGGTAGGCATCTGTGGTCCTGTGTAAAACATTAAAAATAAATGTTTCATTATGTCACACTAACTCTTGAGTATCTTACAAATTCGTAAAACACCCCCCCAAGACCTATTGTGAGTAGAAAATAACATTGAGTGAAAATCCTTGTGCCAGAGATGGTAAAGCTCCCTATAAATTATTTGGTATAGAAACACATAATCCTCAGAAATCATAAATTCTATTCCCAGTACTCTGAGTTGGATGACAGAATGTGATGACAAAGCCATATTGCTAATGACGCCAAAATTGGGCATGGAGAAATCAAGTTGAGACAGGCTAGAATACCCTCCTTTGTAGATTTGAAAATGATGAGATATAAAGTGTTGTCTGTGGCAGCAAAATTGTCATCAAAATTTTTTCTTGATTATAAATCCTGCATACTATATTATTATATGACATGGCTGTTATGTGTATAACTGACTATTGAAAATTAAGATTGATTTCATAAGGTGGAGATCACATCTGGTATTGTATGCCAATGACTGAAGTCAAAGATCCCATGGAGTCCACTGACTTTATACTGTTAATTTACTACATTGGCTTGTCAAGTTGCTCCCAAAATGTTAGTAATTGAGGAAAATTTCCTTATAAAAAGTGGAAATATAATGCAAAGACTCATAATTGTGCTATCTCTACAGAGTAAGTGCTTCTTGCTGTGGCAGTCTTCTGATACTCACAATTAGAGGAAGGGACACACCATCAATATTATCCAACCGTAGGCTTAGACAACATTGTGGAAGAATGGGAAGAATGAAGGGTTAATGGCTATTTGCTCAGAACTGAAATGTTCCATTCTGGATGAGGGTTTTCTAAGACTCAGGGGTCAGCAACAGCAGTCTCAAAAATTTCATGAAACTTAAAAGATTCACAAGACTCCTCCCATAGGCTCCATCAGCAGTAGTAACTTCTAGAGAGAGAAATGTCTCTGATCATTCCAGTGCCTAAAATTCATTAAATAGCTCCAGTGATGTATATTTTTTGAGTTGCCATTCATGTTGGATTGGATGTTTTAGTGCCATGACTGCCTATGTATGATGCCTGCCCTTTATTCATTTACTAAGCTACATGGGTAATGTCATTTCTCTCATCTGCCATTGATGCTGTATCTTAGCCAAACAGATGTTTGTTCATTTCCACAGGAAGAGTCAGACCATAGAATTCAACAATTCAATCAAAATTCTATTTCAGTACATGCTCACAACTAAGATGTGTGTAAAGACACATACTTGCTAACGAAAAACCAATCATACTAGATTACAGTATTCTAGCCTGAAAAGAATGCCTTTATGAAAATAAACCAAGCCTTGTTGTAGCATGCTTAAATATCAATATTGGGGTTGTGGTGGAGGAGACTCATAAATTCCATGAATACCTATTAATACTGTCCATAAAACAAAGACATTAAAAACAAAACAAACATCAAACTATCCTGTCAGCAGCTCTGAGTGAGTATGTAGAAGGTCTTGCCTCAATACAAGGTACAGTGGAACTATAAATTTGATAATGACCTTGGTTGAATAAAAAAATCTCAGATGCTGATAGCTCAGCTAAACCAAGTCTAGACTCTAATTAGAGAATTGTGCAAAAGTATGCTTTTCCTTGTTTTATTCTGGTGAATTCTTAGATAATGTGTTCTTTAGCAATGCTTACTCAGCATAGTAAATTCTGATTTTATTCCTATTTATATATGACACATTATAGCATACTCAGGCCAAAATTCAATTCTTGCAGTGAAGATAACCAGCCCTAAGATGGGGTCATAGACATAAATTCCCAACCCTAACTAAGAAGGTGTAGAGAAATGATACATGCCAGAAAATGGAAGATATTATTTTCTATTGGAGTGACAATGAATATGACAACTATTCTCTAGTGCAGGAACCCTGTCTATGTATGTTTGGACAACACAATAGAACTACATAATTTCATTTGTGAGACATTTTTGTTTCAGTTTTTATTGTTGTGATACTATTTGTCTTGTTGGATTTTGATCTGTTTTATTAGTTTTGGAGAAAGAGAGAGATGGGGAAGAGAAATTGAAGTTAAGTAGGTAGAAAAGAGATGAGCTGGAAGGAGTGAGTAGAAGGAAAATACCAAAATTTATTGCATGAAAAAAGGTTGTTTTTTTTAAATTGTACACTTAAACCAATTCGTAAATGGAAGCACTATTCCTTGATGCAGCATCATTTAATGTGTCGTATTCTACATGACTCGAGCAATAAAATGTATTCTGGATCTTAAGAAGCTGATCTGTCATTACTGTAGAATTAAGACACATGTGACGAAAGCCTTGGGAATATTAGCATGACATGATTGGGCTTATTCTGAAGACAAACTGGCATGGGAACTGAATATGGCATCGGTGCAAGATAAAAGTTCTATAAAGTTCTATAAAGAGATCAAAGGTAGAGAACTGCATTGGACACAGATTTGGAAGATATCTGTTCGGAAGCAGTTATTTGGTCCTAGTGCTTAAATGTCATTGCATTATAACAGAACAGGAACCAATGGATGGGGTATGAAAATACAAAAATAACTCTAGGATTCTGGCTAACAGTGTTGTAGCTGTCACAAGCTCTACTAACCCACATCCTTTGCTTAATTAAAAAAAAATGGATAGACTTACCATAACAATCAGGCTGATCAATATTAATAATGCCAGCTACCCAGTTGAATAAAGGATATTTTACTACACAGCTGCATACGTAAGTCCCAATTTTATTTCTACAGTATGACACATCCTTGCATACCAATTCTTTCAGTTGACACTCATTAATATCTGCAAATCAAGAGAAAATTTGTTTTTGTTTTCATAGAGTGGTACTTCTTTCTTTTAACCATAAAGTCTCTACTGCCAGACTTAGTTGTAAATTTACCTATCAATATCTTTTGTTCTTTGTTAGGCTAAACTAATATGATAAAGACCATATTTTCCTTTACTATATAAACTTAATTCAATTCTCCCTCAGTCACTGTTTTTCTTAAGTCTCCAAGCACTTTAGTATGTATCTAGAGCTACTTAAGGAAGAAATGGTTAAGTTTGACTTGTAATGTATGGTTGGGAAGCAATCCTTGATAACAGAAAGATTTGTTCACATGGGTATGAGGTATTTGTTCATATTCCATAAGCAAGCAGTCTGCAGAAAAAGATGAATACTGGCATTAAGCTGTTTTTATTCTTTGTTGCCTTTTTATTTAGTCTGGAATTAAAGTCTGTGGAGTTCTGTCATTTCCATTCAGTGTATATTTTCTTCACATAAGAGCCACCTCAAAGATCCTCACAGACATGTTTACAGGTGTTACTCCAAATTCATTCAAGTTGATAATGAAGAATAATTATCACAAATATCAATAAAAACACTGCATGTGTGTTATAAAATAATATTATGAAGGATTATGAGGTAGGCAGCAGTATACTAGACACTGAAATATCCTATAAAATACTCAGAATAATGATGATGATGATGAATGAAGAAAAAGATTGAATAGTGGAATAGAAAAAAAGCTGAGAAATGTATTCTTAGGTAAATTATATTTTTGGTATGGTAGCAATAATTTATGGGGGGTTTCAGAGAGGAAACCAGGAAGGGTTATAACATTTAAAATGCAAATAAATAAAATGACCACTTTTAAAAATACCCCCAAAAGGAAACAGTAGTTGTTTGAATAATAAATATTCTCAGATATTCAAATATTATCTCTTTGTTTATGGTATTAAGAATGTCATTGGAGGAAGGACATAATTAAGAGCAACTTTTGAGTGTTTCTAACCTTGCTACACCGCCTTCTTCATGCTTCTAGTGCCTGTGTATAGGTGAGATATGATATATCATCTCTGACTGCCTCATGCAATGGTATTCCATAATTATGAACTTTTCCCCTGGAACCACAAGCTAAAACAAACATATTCTTCTTTGATTTGCTTTAGGTTATGTCATTTATACCAACATAAAATATATAACTAATACTGAATTTGAGGAGCCAAAGAGATGGATGAGTGTTTAAGAGTATTATCTGTTCTTGTAGAAGACCTAGGTACAATTTCTAGAATCCACATGTCAGCTCACCACCAGTTTTAGCTCCAGTCCCAGTGGATCTGATGACTTCTAACCTCCACGCTCACTGCATTAATATGTGATATAGATATACATGCAGACAGATACATATGTACATAGCATAAAATAGGAAATGAAGCTGGTACTAAGAAGTGGAGCCATTAATATAGTCAACCCAACTATGAGGTCTTTTTGAAGAATGTAGAAAAATTTGGAAATCTGTACCAGAAACCAGGTTAATCCTATAAGCAGAGACTTATTAACTGTTATTGTAGAATCTCAAAATACAATATTTTTCAGGTAATAATGATGGCATTGGAAGGTTGGGTTACAAGAGATCCCAGAGGATACTTTCTCTATTAACACCTGGGCTAGACACCACTTGATTTATGCTTTTGTGAAGAATATGATTGTTTTCTGTCCTTTTCCTGATAATTGACACACAGCTAAACTTAAAATAATTGACTAATACTCAGGATCACAGGGGAGGCAGGAAGTCCTGCCCAGCCAGGCACATATTCCTTCCAGTTCTCACCTGCATCAAGGAGTAGATCCTGTGGTCCGCAAACCCCCTAACATGCCTGTACCCAGAGATAGCTTGACCTCAAGAGTTCTGACACAGCCAGAATCACAGATGAGGCCCCAACCCCTGTTACAATACTTGGCCTAACTGAAACCCTCCCTGGGGTCCAGAGAAAGGAACTCCCCCATGCACCTAGCCAGAGACACACTTTCCTTCCAGGTTGCATCTTTGCTCAGAAGCATTTTCCTGTGGTCCACTCCTCCCCCCAATGCTGCCCACACAGAAAGGCAGCTTGACCCCAAGACATTCTGACACAGTCAGGTTCTGCAGACAGATCAGGGTCTGCCAGACACCCTCCCCTATCCAGAGACAGCTGGAACCCAAGAGGTCAAAATAACCAGTCTTACAGGAGGGGCAGGCTTCAATCAGAGATTGCAAGGACAGTTAACACTAGAGATAATCAGAAGGCAAGAGGCAAGCAGAAACCATTGCTACTTGGCAACATCAGAACCTAGTTCTCACACCACAGCAAGCCCTGGATACCCCAATGTACCTGAAAAGCAAGATCCTAATATAAACTTCCATCTCATGTAGATGATAGAGGACCTTAAGAAGGACATAAATAACTCCCTTAAAGACATACAGGAGAACAAAGGTAAACAAGTAGAAGCCCTTAATGAAGAAACACATACATATCTTTAAAAATACAGGAAAACACAATGAAACAGGTGAAGGAATTGAATAACACCATTCAGGATCTAAAAGCAGAAATAGAAACAACAAAGAAATCACTAAGGGAGACAACCATAGAGATGGAAAACCTAGGAAAGAGAGAAGCATTCTCAGATTCAAGCAATACCGACAGAATACAAGAGATAGAAGAGAGGATCGCAGACATACAAGATACTATATAAGACATTGATAAAACAGTCAAAGAAAGTACAAAAAAAGCTCATGACTTAAAACATCTAAGAAATCTAGCACACAATGAAAAAAACCAAACAAACCTAAGAATAAGAGGTATAAAAGACAGCTAAGATTCACAACTAAAAGGGCCAGTAAACATCTTCAACAAAACTATAGAAGAAATGATCCCTAGCCTAAAGAAAGAGATGCTGATAAAAGTACAAGAAGTCTACGGAACGTCAAATACATTGGACCAAAAAATTCTTCCCATCATATAATAATACAAACACCAAATGCACATCTAAAAGAATATTAAAAGCAGTAAGGGAAAGGTCAAGTAACACACAGAGGCAGAACTATCATAATTACACCAGACTTCTCAACAGACACTCTAAAAGCCAGAGGATCTTGGATACAGACCCTAAGAGAAAAAAAAATGCCAGCCCAGGCTAATATACCCAGCAAAATTCTCAGTTATCATAGATGGGGTAGCTAAGATATTCCACAACAAACCCAAATTTAAACAATATATTTCTCCTAACCCATCCCTACAGAGGATAACAGAAGGAAAACTCCAACACAAAGATGAAAACTACACCCAAGAAAAAACAAATAAATACTCAATCTTCTTACAACAAACTCAAAAAAAGATAGCCCCACAAACATGATTCCACCTCTAACAACAAAGGTAACAGGATGCAACAATCCTTGGTCCTTAATATCTCTTAACATAAGTGGAATCAGCTCCCCAATAAGGACTTAGACTAACAGACTGGATATGTAAACAGGGCACAGCATTTTGCTGCGTGCAGGAAACACACCTCAATGACAAATAGAGTTAGTACCTCAAAGTAAAGGGCTGGAAAAAATTTCCAAGCAAATGGTCCCAAGAAACAAGCTGGAGTAGCCATTCTAATGTCCAATAAAAGTTCAACCAAAAGCTATAAAAAACGATGGAGATGGACACTTCATACTCATCAAAGGAATAATCCAGAAAGATGTACTCTCAATTCTGAACATCTATGCCCCAAATGTAAAGGCACCCACATTTGTAAAAGAAATATTACTAAAGCTCAAATCACACACTGAAGCTCACACAATAATACTCTCTTGAATGGACAGATCATTTAAACAAAAACTTGACAGTGACACAGTAAAACTAACAGAAGATATGAANCAAATGGATTTAACAGATATCTATAGAACATTTCACCCTAAAACAAAAGAATAGACTTCTTCTCAGAACCTCATGGTACCTATGGGAACACCCTCATAGGAGCAGGGGAGGGAGGATGTGATAGGGTGTTTCCAGGAAGGAGGGAAACCAGGAAAGTGGATACCATTTGAAATGTAAATAAAGAAAATAACCAAACAACAACAACAACAACATCATCAAAACCAAAAAAAAAAAATTCATTCCTTTCCCTTTATCTCACTGTACATATGCCTCTGGTCCAAATCACTGTTTCAGAACACAAGAAACATAAAATCTCAGCAGGTTCTCTTGGGTTTCTGATATTTACCCTAATAATAGGATCAATCCTCTCAACATCCATTTTTTTATGTGAAAGACCAGAGATGAAGTTTAAGAGAAAGTACTGTATGATGATTGTATTTTTGGTTTGAAAATAGATGCCATTTGGAATATATTTGTGATTATCAGTTGTCAGCATGACAGAACATCAGATGGCCTAGGAAGGGAGTTTCAATAAGAAATATTCTGGGTTGATCAATTGTCTTTGAAGCATGCTTGTGAGGAATTCCTTTTATTGAATTAATTGATTTGCAATGTCTTCCCACCCTGAATGTGAAAAGAACCATTTCTTGATTTGGATCCAAGACTGAGGGAGGAGGACAGAAATGCCTCATATCTTGCATACATTCATACATTCTGTCTCTGCTCAGGATTCTAGATGTAAATATATACTTAAAAATTCTCCCACCATGATTTCCCTAAAGTAATAGAATGTAATCTGGTATTATGAGCCAAGAAAAAAATTTGCTCCCCTCAGTTGCTTGTTTCAGGGTATTTTGTCACAACATACATGAAACTAATAAAGGGGCCTACAAATGAAAGATTCCTTGAGCTAAAAAGCCATAAACTCCCTGTCTCCCCAAAGAATATAACACAAATGCACTTGGTCAACACCATTACCTTGTAACCTTATCAGTGATTCTTATAAAGATCTTTGAGATCTACATGACATATCAATGTTTGATTAGGTGGTATAAGAATTCTCTGTAATGATTGAACTAAACCTTTTTGTTATTTAGTTTTTTTTTCTTTCTCTACTTGGCACAAGGAAGGGACATTTTAAAATCAGGACCTTAATTGAAGAAAAAAATGCTGTCATAAGACCGTTATTGTTGTGAAGAGACACTGTGACAAATAACATCTATAAAAGAATGCATTTAGTTGAGGGTTTATTATGGCATGAAGAAGGACAACATATTTTTATGAACTGTGATGGGTCAGTATTTGAGATATTATATATTACCTGATCCACAGGCAGAAAGTAAAGAAGTAGCTAATTGAGAGTAGCATGGGATTTTAAAATGTCAAGGTCCAGCTGGGCGTGGTGGCACACACCTTTAATCCCAGCACTTGGGAGGCAGAGGCAGAGGCAGGCGGATTTCTGAGTTCGAGGTCAGCCTGGTCTACAAAGTGAGCTCCAGGACAGCTAAGGCTATACAGAGAAACCCTGTCTTGAAAAACAAAAAACAAACAAACAAACAACAACAACAACAACAACAACAAAAGTCAAGGTCCACCTATTGTTATAAGTCCTTCAACAAGTCCATGCCTTCTAATCCTTCCTAAACAATTATACCAACTTATAACCACGCAGTTAAATATATGACCCTATGTAGCTCATTCTCCTTCAAATCACTATTTTGAAATAACCATGAAGAGATAGCAAGTAAGCAAAACTTCTCCATGGTCTCTGATTTATTCTCTTTCTCCAGTTTCTTGTTGTTTTGATTTTTGGTGTTTGTTTGTCTTTTTTTTTTTTTTTTAACCATGAGTCCATTCCCTATATTTCCTCTGTAATAGAATTTTACCTTGAAGTGTAGGATGAAAGGAACCATTTCCTCCCCAGATTACTCATGGTATTAATCACAACAATAGAAAACATATGAAGATAGAATATTTTACCTTGACATTTCACATGGGGTTCAATAATTCTTCTATTATCAGAGCCCGTCCAGAATCCTTCTTTACAAACACAGTGGGTGCTGTTGAAGCAGCTGGCATTTTCATTGCACTGGGGACAAGAAGCTGCAAGAAACACAAAATGCACTGATGCATTTTTCATGCCCTTTGAATCATATCATTTTATAACTACTCCAATGTTGAATATAGGTGTTCAGAATGACTTTCTGTATACATTTTTACCATAAATATCTATTTTTAAAAATGGTCAAATTTCAACCGGGAGACCTTATGTTTCCTTTTCTGGGAGATTTCTCTGGCCAAACCATCATTAACTACTGGACGACAAGTTAGTAATGCCTATTCATAAAGAATGGCTCATTAAGTCAATGACTGAAAGAATGTGTGTGTGTGTGTGTGTGTGTGTGTGTGCGCGCGCGCGCACGTGTGTGTGTGTGTGTGTATGTATGTATATATACACTCAGCTTCAAGAGCTGCAGAGATGCATTACTTATAAATGTATGTATGCTTTTACATAAGTTTGAGTTGTAAGTATGATGACCTGAGTTTGAAGTATGCATCACCATGTCATCAATGATACAGGCAGGAGGAAAGGCCAGAGGAAGCATCTGCCATTTCTGTGACTTGGACTCAATTCCTTTTTGGGGGAACCAAGAACCATGTGTGAATTTTGTCTTCTTTATTCTTCATGGTGATATCTTAAGCATCAAATGGAATCACATGTGTAATTTCTCAGCTAAGTTATGTAAATAATAATGGTGAGGATGAAGATACTAAAAATAGGGCAATGTTACTTAAGGTATAAAAATATAAAACTCATAAATAATTTTATACTTAACAGTGAACATTTCCCTTACAGGGAGCAGTATTTCATACCCCACTATCTTTTCCCCTGACTTTAAACCATGAATAGACTCACCTGAAATATTCTTCATTTGTAATATTGACCAGATAAGCAGCATGCCAGGAACTGAAATAGAAAGAGAAGGAAATATTCTGGTTGGGGTCTTTAGAGGTCTAGCTCTGCTAAGGAGTTGTGTAGGCTTTGTCCACCCTATAAATACAACTTTTATAGTTATAAATATTAGTTTGCTACCACTTTCATGTTGTCTTGTATGGAGCATGAAAATACTGAAGAGTGAAACATACATAATATTGTACTTGTGAACCTACCAGTAAACACAACTGTATCTCCCGGGCTTTCACACAGAAGCCACATTCACAATCTCTGTTCTATTTTCAATGGCCCCCTTTACCTGCTCTGGCCCCTAAACCCACCAAGGGTATTATTATAAATGCAAGCACTATATGAAGAAAAACACAATGCACAGAGAACGCAAATATTGAGTGACTTTTTTGATTGTTTCTGTTTTTATTATTCTCAGAAAGAAGTACACTCATGGATTTATTGTCATCTCAACAAAAATCTGGCATTGCTTGGAAAAGGGAATCTTTACTGAAGAATTTCTCTATCATATTGGCCTATATGCCAACACTGTGGGATGATTAAAAACTACTAGCCATAAAAAAGGATTAGACTACAAAGAAAGAGAACTTCTGTCCAATTTTCCTTATGAATATTGATGCAAAAATAATCAATAAAATTCTCACAAAATGAATCCAAGAACAGATCAAAACAATCATTCACCATGATCAAGTAGGCTTCATCCCAGGGATACATGGATGATCCAATATACAGATATCCATCTACATATTCCACTATATAAACAAACTCAAAGAATAAAAAATCCACATGATCATCTCATTAGATGCTGAGAAAGCATTTGACAAAATTTAATACCCCTTCATGGTAAACGTCTTGGAAAGATCAGGAATTCAAGGCCCATACCTAAATGTAGTAAAGCAATATACAGCAAACCAGTAGCCAACATCAAACTTAATGGAGAGAAACTTGAAGCAATCCCACTAAAATCAAGGACTAGACAAGATTTCTCACTCTCTCCCTACCTATTCAATATAGTACTTGAAATCCCGGCCAGAGCAATTAGACAACAAAGAGAGGTCAAAGGGATATAAATTTGAAAGGAAGAAGTCAAAATATCACTATTTGCAGGTGATATGATAGTATACTTATGTGACCCCAAAAATTCCACCAGAGAACTCTTAAAGCTCCTTGACAACTTCAGCAAAGTGGCTGGATATAAAATAAACTCAAATCAGTAGCCTTACAAAGAATGATAAGGCTGAGAAAGATAATAGGGAAACAACACACTTCACAATAGTCACAAATAACATAAAATACCTTGGTGTAACACTAACCAAGCAAGTGAAAGATCTGTTTTTTTTTTTTTTTTGTTTTGCTATTTTTGGTTTTTCAAGACAGGGTTTCTTTATACAGCCCTGACTGTCCTGGAACTCACTCTGTAGACCAGGCTGGACTCTAACTCAGAAATCCACCTACCTCTGCCTCCCAAGTGCTGGGATTAAAGGTGTGCACCACCACTGCCTGGCCAAGTGAAAGATCTGTATTATAAAGTCCATGAAGAAAGAAATCAAAGATCTCAGAAGATGGAAAAATCTCCCATGCTCATGAACTGGCAGGATCGATATAGTAAAAATGGCCATCTTGCCAAAAGCAATCTATATATTCAATGCAATCCCTATCAAAATTCCCAAACAATTCTTCATAGAGTTAGAAAAAGTAATTTGCAAATTCATTTGGAATAGCAAAAACCCAGGATAGCAAAAACTATTCTCAACAATAACAAAAAACTTCTGGGAAAATCACTATTCCTGACCTCAAGCTATAATACAGAGCAATAGTGATAAAAACTGCATGGTATTGGTACACTGACAGGCAGGTAGATAATGGAATAGAATTAAAAATCCACAACTGAGCCCATACACCTATGGTCATTTGATCTTTGACAAAGTAGCTAAAACCATACAGTGGATAAAAGACATCATTTTGAACAAATGGTTCTGGTTCAACCGGTGGTCAACATGTAGAAGAATGCACATCAATCCATTCTTTTTTATTTTAGATTTTTAGAGTTTCTATTTTTTAATAGTCATATTATATTGGAAGATATGATTCAAAACATTATGCCGAGAACTATCTGTGTATTGTCTTTAACTGTTAATTATTGTTTAAGGCATCCCTTTTGTTAAGAAGCTATATCCATGAAGTTGCATCATCAATCCATTCTTATTTCCTTGTACAAGCTCAAGTCCAAGCGGATCAAGGAACTCCACATAAAACCAGATACACTGAATCTAAAAGAAGAGAAAGTGGGGCAAAGCCTCAAACACATGTGCACAGGGGAAAATTTTCTGAACAGAACACCAATGGCTTATGCTCTAAGATCAACCATTGACAAATGGGACCTTGTAAAATTGTAAAACTTTTGTAAGGCAAAGGACACTATCAATAGGACAAAATGGCAACCAACAGATTGAGGAAAGATCTTTATGATAGAAGGCTAATATTCAATATATAGAAAGAACTCAAGAAGTTAGATTCCAGAGAACCAAATACCCCTATTAAAAATGGGGTAAATAAATAAATAAATAATTCTCAACTGAGGAAACTCAAATGGCTAAGAAGTACCTAAAGAAATGTTCAGCATCCTTAGTCATTAGGGAAATGCAAATCAAACACCCGTGAGGTTCTACATCACACCAGTTAGAATGACTAAGATAAAAACCTCAGGTTACAACAGATGCTGACGAGGATGTGGAGAAAGTAGAACACTCATCCATTGTTGGTGGGATTGCAAGCTGGTACAATTCCTTGTCTGGTGGTTCCTCAGAAAATTGGAAATAGTATTACCCGAGGACCTAGCTATAGCACTACTTGGCATATACCCAAAATATGCTCCAACATATAACAAGGACACATGCTCCACTATGTTCATAGCAGTCTTATTTTTAATAGTCTTAAGATGGAAAGAGCCCAGATGTCCTTCAATAGAGAAATGGATACAGAAAATGCGATACATTTATATAGTGGACTACTACTCAGCTATTAGAAACAATGACTTCATGAAGTCCTTAGGCAAATGGATGGACCAAGAAAGTATCATCCTGAGTGAAGTAACCTGGTCACAAAAGAGCACACATAGTATGCACTCATTGATAAGTGGATATTAGCCCCAAAGCTCAGAATATCCAAGATATAATTCACAAACCATATGAAGCTCAAGAAGGAAGACCAAAAATGTGTAGACTTCAGTTCTTCTTAGAAAGGGGAACAGAATCTTCATGGGAGGTAGAGGTTTGGAGAACTTGGGAGTAAGAAAGGAGGGGAAGATGCAAAAAAGGGGAGCAGGATCAGGTATGAGAGGAGATAGGGATGATATATAGAAGGTCAGGAATTTGAACAAAAGCGTGTAGAAATGTGGGATGGGGAACTGGGGGTAGGCACCAGCAAATCTCAGATGTCAGGAAAGCAAGAGGCTTCCAGGATACAACAGGGATAAGATTAGCTAAAATGCCCAACAAAGGGGAGGGAGAACCTGAAGGGACCATATCCAGAGGTTAGGCAAGGCCCCGGGCTGGGGGATAGGGCCACCCACTCGTCTCCAAATTATTAACCCAGAAGGGCTCCTGTTTAAAGGAAATACAGGTACAAAATGTGGAGCAGAGATTAAAGGAACTTTCAATCACTATAGGTGGAGAAAATAAGATATTTCAAGACACATTCAAATAAAAAACAAGATCTACCTATTAATCCACCCCTACAGAAAACAGTAGAAGAAAAACTCCAACCCAAAGAGGATAACTACATCCTAGAAAACACAGGAAATCAGTATTTCCACACAGGCAAAAACAAGGAAATAGAATAAATGCACTTGTACAAGCACACACACACACATACACACACACACACACACACACACACACACACTCCACCTCCCCCCGCATTAAATGTTGTTAATGTGTTGGATTTGATAAGTAATTTAAGCTTTAGCATTGTTTAACAGGCAGATGGACTTATGTTTCAGACGTACATCAAAATAACAGAAATTGACAATCACTGATCATTAATATATCAATGGACTCAATCCTTCAATAAAAAGACACAGGCTAACAGAATGGATGAGAATGCTGCATGCAGAATAGGACTCATCATTCTTCTGCATACAAGAAACACACCTCAGAAATAAAGAGAGACATTACCTTTATTTAGGGGGAAAATGCTGGAAAAAGTTTTTCCAAGACAATGGACCCAAGAATCAAACTGGAGTAAGCATCTAATAAAACAGATTTTCAACCAAAATTAATCAAAAGAGTTAGGGAAAGACATTTCCTACTTATCCAAGGAAAAATCTATCAGGATGGTATCTCAGTTCTGAACATCTATGTCCCAAACACAGAGGCACCCATTTTGTAAAAGAAACATTGCTAAAACTTAAATTCAACCTTGAACCCTTTCTTAGTCAGGGTTTCTATTCCTGCACAAACATCATGGCCAAGATACAGTTGGGGTTGTAAGGGTTTATTCAGCTTACACTTTCCACATTGCTGTTGATCACCAAAGGATGTCAGGACTGGAACTCAAGCAGGTCAGGAAGCAGGAGCTGATGCAGAGGCCATGGAAGGATGTTACTTACTGGCTTGCTTCCCCTGGCTTGCCCAGCTTGCTTTCTTAGAGAACCCAAGACTACCAGCCAAGAGATGGTACCACCCACAAGGGGCCCTCCACCCTTGATCACTAATTGAGAAAGTGTCCCACAGCTGGATCTCATGGCGGCACTTCCCCAGCTAAAGCTCTTTTCTCAGTGATAACTCCAGCCTGTGTCAAGTTGACATATAAAAGCAGCCAGTACAAACCCCACACCTTAATAATGGAAAATTTCAACATCCCACTTTCTTCAATTGATCCAGACAAAAACTAAACAGAGAAATTTGAAACTAACAGGCATTTTAAATCAAGTGGATCTAACAGACACCTATAGAACATTTCACCCAAACAAAAACTTCTCAGCACCTCACTGATCCTTCTCTAAATTGACCATGTAGTCCATCAAAAAGGAAGCCTCAACAGATATAAGAAAACTGAAATAATACCTTGTATTTTCCCAGACATACCATGTATTAAAGCTGAACTTCAACAACAACAGAAACAGGAGGAAGGCTGCACACTTATGGAAATTGAATAAACCTCTACTTAACGATCTCTGGGACAGGGAAGAAATAAAGTAAACATTTTCTCAAATTCTGGGTGGGTTGGGGAACAGGGTGAGAGGGGGGAGGGGATAGGGGATTTTTGGAGAGAAAACTAGGAAAGGGGATAACATTTGAAATGTAAATAAGGAAAATATCTAATTAAAAAAAGAAAAATGAAGGGCAACATGTTCTATTTCATGGGACACAATGAAAGCACTTCTAAATGAAATTTCATAGCACTAAGTGCCTCCATAAAGAAATTAGAAAGTTCTCATACCAGCAATTTAAAAGTATACCTGAAAAATCTAGAAAACAAGAAGGAGCACACAGAACAGTAGTAGAAGGGAGAAAATGAAGAAATGTTCAACATACTGAGTCACAAGGGAAATTAAATTCAAAACGAATCAGATTCTGTCTTACAAATCTCTGAGACTGGCTAATATCAGAAACTGAAGTGACAAAACATCCTAATGAGGTTGTGTAGTAAGGGGAACACTCATCCATTACTGGTTTTAGTGCAAACTCGAACAACCTCTTTTAAATGAATTATGTTGTCTCCAAAAACTGGGAATAGTTCTAACCCAAGACCCAGCTATACCACTCCTGGATATGTCCCCAAAAGATACTCCACCATGCCATAAATACACTTGTTCTACTATGGTCATAGTAGCTTCATTTGTAATAGCTAAAAGCAGGAATGAACCCAGATGTCTCTCAACCGAAGAATGGATAAAGAAAATGTAGAACATTTATATATCTGAGGACTATGGAGCTATTAAAAAAAAATAAATAAGAGCACTGGGCTCCATCTCTCACAGTCATTGCAGTACATTGAGTTGAATGTGCACTGGGCAACTCTGCCTTACATAGGAAAATCAACTACATATGGGCAAAGGAGATCCTAAGAAGCCAAGAGGTAAAATATCCTCGTATGCATTCTTTGTGCAAATCTGCCAGGAGGACCAAAAGAAGAAGCACCTGAATGCTTCAGTTAACTTCTCCACATTCTCCAGGAAGTGCTCAGAGAGGTGGAAGACAACATCTGCTAAAGAAAATGGGAAATTTGACATGAAAAAGGCTGAGAAGGCTCATTATGAAAGAGAAATGAACAGCTACATTTCCCCTCCCACCCCCACAAATGGGATACCAAAAAGTTCAAAGACATGAATGAACCCAAGAGGCCTCTTTTGGCCTTCTTACTGTTCTGTTGTGAGTATCATCCCAAAATGAAAAGGTAAACATCCCGGTTTATCTATTGGTGATGTTGCAAGAAAATTAGGAGGAATGTGGAATGACACAGAAGCAGATGACAAGCAGCCCTATACGAAGAAGGCTACCAAAGTGAAGGCTACAGAGCTAAAGGAAAACCAGATGCACTGAAAAGGGGGGTGGTGGTCAAGGCTGAACAGAGGAAGAAAAAGAAGAAAAAGAAGGAAAAGAAAGATGAAGAGAAGGATGAAAAGGATGAGGAAGAGATGGAAGACAAGGCAGATAAAGATTTAAAAAAAAAGTAGACAATGTATAGTTAACACACTACCAAATGTGTCTTTTTTTTAATATATTATATACAGGAAAATCATTTGATCAGCCTTAATTGAATGGATACTCAGGATGATGTAGCTGGATGCTTGCTAATGGGAATATAAGGATGGTTACACACACACACACACACACACACACACACACACACACACACACACACACACGCGCGCGCGCGTGCGCGCGCGCGCACACACACACACACAAGTCCGGTTACATAGTTGTTTTTATAGTGCTTTTATTTTTTATTTTTTATTATTA
>NC_034607.1:22904017-22905167 GCF_900095145.1 Mus pahari | reverse complement strand
AGGCGAACACCCCTCCTGGGCAGGAGAGGCGCAGGACGACCGGGTCCAGATGCGGGTCCCTCCTCTCCAGTCCGCTCTCTCCCCGGCAGTGCACCGGAGCAAAGATCTCTCTTGCTGCTTTTAATATTCTATCTTTATGTAGTACATTTCTTCTTCTGATTATTATGTGTTGGGAGGAATTTCTTTTCTGGTCCAGTCTATTTGGAGTTCTGTAGGCTTCTTTTATGTTCTTGGGCATCTCTTTCTTTAGGTTCGGGAAGTTTTCTTCTATAATTTTGTGGAAGATATTTGCTGGTCCTTTAAGTTGAAAATCTTCATTCTCATTTACTCCTATTATCTGAAGGTTTGGTCTTCTCATTGTGTCCTGGATTTCTTGGATGCTTTGAGTTAGGATCTTTTTGNATTTTGCATTTTCTTTGATTGTTGTGCCCGTGTTCTCTATGGAATCTTCTGCAGCTGAGATTCTCTCTTCTATCTCCTGTATCCTGTTGCTGACGCTCACATCTATGGTTCCTGATTTCTTTCCTAGGGTTTCTATCTCCAGAGTTGTCACATTCTGAGTTTTCTTTATTGCTTCTATTTTCCTTTTTAGGTCTTGGATGGTTTTTTTCAATTTCATCACCTGTTTGTTTCTGTTCTCCTCTCTTTCTTTAAGGATTTCTATGTCTTTAGAAGTATTTTCCTGTTTTTCTTTAAAGACTTGTACCTCTTTAGCAGTGTTCTCCTGCATTTATTCAATAATGTCCTTCTTAAAGTCCTCTACCAGCATCATGAGGTATGCTTTTAAATCTGATTCTTGCTTTTCGGGTGTGTTGGGGTATTCAGGACTGACCGAGGTGGGAATGCTAGGTTCTGATGATGATGAGTGGTCTTGGTTTCTGTTAGTAAGATTCCTACATTTGCCTTTTGCCATCTGGTGAGCTCTGGAGTTAGTCGTTATAGTTGTCTCTGGTTGGAGCTTGTTCCTCCTGTGATTCTGTTAGCCTCTGTTAGCAGTCCTGGGAGTCCAGCTTTCTCTTGAGTCTCAGTGGTCAGATTACTCTCTGCAGGCAAGCTCTCCTCTAGCAGGGAAGTTGCACAGAGGCCTGGTGTTCAGATCTGCCTCCTGGCTGAAGATGTAGGCCCAAAACAGGGCCTGTCCCAGAAGATG
>NC_034607.1:22886256-22903107 GCF_900095145.1 Mus pahari | reverse complement strand
CCCTTTCCCTGGCAATGCACTGGAGCAAAGATGGCTCTCTTACCAGCTCAGGCAGTGAGAACCTTCCTGGGCAGACACCTCTCCTCTGGCAGGAAAGCTGCCAGATATCTGGAGCCAGAAAAGGTGTCTGTCCCAGCAGCTGTGTCGCTTCTGCAGACCGCCCATGGCTCTCCTACCAGCTCAGGCCTTGAGACCCCTCTCTGGAGGACACCTCTCCTCAGGTGGGAAAGGTGCCGGATGACTGGAGCCAGAAACACAATCTTTTCCAGAAGTTGTGTCACTTCTATAGGCCGCCCTCATTGTATTTTCAATAGCCAGTTCTCTTGCCTGATACTGCCTGGGGATTGCAAATTGGCATTGAAATATAAAGCAGGTTCTTGTTGGTGCACAGCACAAGTTATATATGGGGACAGTACATATTTTTTTCATCTTCATTTGTCTTTAATGCAGCTTATATAAAGATATTGTTCTGTTCACTGAATTTTACTTGTAATTGCAAAACAGCAGCTGTTTTGGTGACACTCTAAATGCTTCTAAGTAAATAACTTTTTAATTAGGAAAAAATCAGAGCATCACGAAATTTGCAGGCAAATATATAGATGTAGGAAATATTATTCTGCGTGTGGTAACCCAGAGGCCAAAAAACATGCTTGATCTGTACTCATTTATAAGTGAATGTTAGCTCTAAACTACAATATAACCATGCTGCAATTGAGAGATCAGAGGAAGCCAAGTACCAGTGAGGACCCAATGAAGAATGCTTGAATCTCATTCTGAGGGAGAAGTCTGCTGTCTGAAATTGTTGGAGACAAGGAATTGGGTGAGAGAGTATGTGGAGAAGGAAAACAGGGGCAGTGATTAGGTGTGGGAAGAGGGGGAGATGAAGCTGGGAAAAAGGAAAAAGAAATTATTCGGAGGGGGGGTCATCTCTGGGACAATCTGGAGAGTTGGTTCAGGAGAACTCCTCAGAGGTTATAGGTTAATCCCAGCTGAGACAAGTGGCCAAGTCCTATAGCCAGACATGGCTTCTAGGATACAAAGGGGGATGCAAACTTACCCACAAAACTATAATTTGCCCTTACTACAGTATGTACCAGGATCAAGATGGAGCAGAGATTAGGTAATAGATAAACTAATCCCTGGCTGAAAGTGAGACCCATCCATTGGAACAGAGCCAGTCCCTGAAACAATTAATGGCACTCTGCAATGCTTGCAGACAGAACCTTAGCATAACTGTCTTTGAGAGCCTTCATATAACAGATAAGGAAAACAGGTGCAAAGACCACAGCCATAAAAATGAGAAAGAGCTTGAGGAATCTTGTTGAAGAGTGTGGGGAAGGATAGAAGGAATCAGAGGTTTCAAGGAAACCACAAGAAGACCTACAGAGAAAACTAACCTGTGCCAATGGGGGCTCACAGTGCCTGAACAACCAACCAAAGAGCATGCCTCAGATGGACCTAGAAACCCTACATGTATATAGTAGACATGTAAGTTAGTCTTCCTGTGAATTCCTTCACAACTAGATACTTTCTCCCTAGTGAAGTTGCTTTGTCTGGCCTCAGTGGAAGAGGGTGCACTTATTCCTGCTGCAACTTAATGTGCCAGGGCAAGTTGGTATAGATTGGAGAGCCTACTGTTCTATTACAATAAAGGGAAGAAGAAAATAGAGAGGGGAATGTGAGAGTAGAAATTGGAGGAGAGGAGCTAGGTATCTGTGATTAAGATATAAATTGAATAAATTAATTAATGAAAAATATTCATAATAGCATCCCTGATCTCCTCTGTCACTTTGTATAAAACAAGGACATTGTAAGTGCATCAGTGAGAGAGAACAAAGGGTCCAAAGTGAGTATACAAGGAAGATACAAAGTAAATACATTAAAAAAACAAACCTATGGTGTGCAATTTATCATGATTTTTTCCATCTCAGTTTTTTATGCCAGACCCAAGAACTGTTTGCATAGTTTATTAGTTCAATGCTGAAGTTTCTTTCATTATTGTTGTTGTCTTTTATTTTTTTCGGAAAGTTTTATGGCAGTCGCCTTATAGTCACAAGCCTTGAGGGACTAATTGAAGGTCAACCCCGACAAGCCAGAAAATAAACCTCTTGGTGTCTCACTTGGGGGCGTTTCAAAGTAAGTACCACTGACTGAGGGTCAAGGTTTTATATTTGGGGACTCATACTAGGATTCAAGGAGATCACCCTAGCAACCACCAACTAAGACTGCTCAGAAATGGCAACAGGCACCTATTCATAAGTTTTTGTCTTTCTGTCCCTTCTACAGTGGATCTGTTACTGATGGATCCTCCACGCCCTTACCCCCTACCATAGTCCGGGTTCCCACTGCTCCTCCTCAAGGATCTTCCTTGAGCCCTCATCTAGCGTCCCTTTATCCTCCCTTTCTTCTGGTCCCAGTAAAGGGGGAGGGTGGGGAGGGACCCTCGGAACCAGGACCGGCCATGGGGACATGGAGCAAAAGGGCCACTTCACCCCATATGATAGTGGCCCTCCCCTTTTCATCAGTGGGCCCATAGATGAGAGAAATCAGGCCATGCTGATTGGCCATTCTCATCTGCTGACCTATACAATTGGAAGCCTCAGCACCCCCCTTTTTCAGATAATACTGAGGGTTTTATGAATCTCTTTGAGACTGTCCTGTTTACCCATCAACCCCTAGGATGACATACAACAGCTTATGAGGGTCCTCTACACCACTGAGGAGAGAGAAAACATCCTCACTGAGGCCTGAAAGAATGTGCCTTTGGACACAGGGGCTCACTTGGAAAACCCAGCAGTCATTAGGATTCCCTTTAACCTGACCTGATAGGGACTTTAATTCAGCCAAAGGTAAGGAGCACCTTAAGTCTACCACTAGGCTCTGTTGGCAGGTCTCAAGGCAGTTGCTTGGTGGCCCAAAAATTTGACCAAGGTACATGAGGTGAGACAGGGATCAGATGAGTCATCTGTAGCCTTTCTAGAGCAGCTCGTGGCGGCATTCCACCAATATACACCCTATGACCCCAGCATCGAGGAGCACAAAGCTACTGTGACTATGTATTTTATAGACCAGACTAGTAGACATATCAGGGAAAAGCTTCAGAGGCTAGAGGGTGTTGTGGGTAGCCCTGGGGCTAATTATATTTGATGTTAATTCCATTCTTCTGTGAGTAGCTTCGAATAAGGAATGAGTCAGCACTTGGGTGTTTTCCTGTAAACCTGCTTCCAACCTTAATTTGTAAAACAAAGGAGAGCTGATGATTGGGCGAAAAAAGGGAAGGTGGAGCAGGAGGAGAGGGAGAGAAGAAAGAGAAAATGGAAGAGGGAGAGGATATAGAGGAGGAGGAAGGAGAAAAGCAAAGCAGAAGCACATAGCCTGGAGAAACTGCAAGTTCTAAGGGGTCTCATAGATGAGGAAGATGGTAGTGTATTGGTAAATGCCCCGGCCTGCGGGACACTTTATTCCATGGTCCTTGAAGGGGATCACAAACCTAGAGAGAAATGGGAATAAAGAAAGAGAGGTAGACCATGCATGTTTGTCATAGTCTCTTTTACTAAGGGGAGATGCTCAGGTTATATACAATTTGGAGAGGGGTGATCAAAGGTATACAGTGAGAAATAATTGGGAAGAATTATTTGCAAGTCTAATACATTTAGTGATTCATCTAGGGTCCTTGGTGCTACTGCCCTGGGACATAGGGCGGCTTATCTAAGAGCCTATCTCGGGGTCCGGATCCTCCTGACAGTTCAAGGTGACAGCTCTGGGCAGCTCTGGAATGTGAGAAGATTCCCTTAGTCCTTGATGTCTGTTTAGGTCTTGCTGGTTCCCAGGAGTGGCCTTGCAGAGGGAGAGGGGGAAGGGCTCTTGACAAAGAACTATGTGCCCTGGGTGTAAGATGCCTGGGTTTTCTCAACCTGGTCCCTGACAGGTAAATCTGCCCAATTTAGGTGCACAGCATGTAATCATATTAACTTTGCTGTGTTTTCATTGCTGGGGCATATTTGGGAGGAGATTTACCACAACAGAGATAGTAGAGATATCAGGAAAAAGCCTCAGAGGCCAGAGGGTATACAGGATATGTTGTTGGGGGAATTTAGTGTTGGTCACTGAGAAAGTCTACCATAACGGAGACAGAGGAGAAAGATCAGAGAAAGAGAAAGAAAGAAGATGAAAGGGAGATGAACAAAAGAAAGGAATTTACAGAGAACCTTGTTTACAGTAGTTAGTGAAAGCAGAGAAGAGAGATTCCAACCAAAGAGAGACAGAAAACCCCTTGAAAATGACCAGTACATATACTTCAAGGAGAGGGGTCACTGGGCCTGAGAGTGCCCCAACAAACAGAAGCTGGGGCTGGTAGATACTGGGGCCCAACACTAGGTCCTCTTCTAAAACTCTGGGCCAGTTTCCAGAAAAAAAAATTGTGAGTCCAATAGTTCTACCATAAGATCCAGCAATACCACTCCTGGGCGTATACCCAGAAGATGCTCCAACCTGTAATAAGGTCACATGCTCCACTATGTTCATATCAGCCTCATTTATAATAAGAAGCTAGAAAGGATCCAGATGTCCCTCAACAGAGGAATGAATACAGAAAATGTGGTACATTTACACAATGGAGTACTACTATTAAAAACAATGAGTTTATGAAATTCTTAAGACAAATGGTTGGATCTGGAGGATATCATCCTAAGTGAGGTAACCCAATCACAAAAGAACACACATGATATGCACTCACTGATAAGTGGATATTAGCACAGAAGCTCAGAATACCCAAGACACAATTTGTAAAACACATGAAACTCAAGAAGAAAGAAGACTAAAGTATAGACACTTGGATCCTTCTTAGAAGGGGGAACAAAATACCTATGGAAGGAGTTACAAAGACAAAGTTCGGAGCAGAGACTGAAGGCATGACCATCCAGAAACTGCCCCACCTGGGGATCCACCCCATAAACAACCGCCAAACCCAGACACTATTGCAGATGCTAACAAGAGCTTGCTGTCAGGAGACTAATATAGCTGTCTCCTGAGAGGCTCTGCTAGTGCCTGACTAATACAGAAGTGGATGATCACAGTCATACATTGGACAGAGCACAGAGTCCCCAATGAAGGAGCTAGAGAAAGTACCCAAGGAGCTGAAGGGGTTTGCAGCCCCCTAGGAGGAACAACAATATGAACTAACCAGTATCCCTAGAGCTCCCGGGGACTCAACCACCAATCAAAGAAAACACATGGAGAGACTCATGGCTTTAGCTGCATATGTAGCTGGGGATGGCCTAGTCGGTCATCAATGAGAGGAGAGGCCCTTAGTCCTGTGAAGGTTCTATTCTCCAGTATAGGGGAATGCCCGGGCCAGGATGTGTGAGTGGGTGGGTTGGGGAGCAGGGGGAGAGGGGAGAATAGGGGATTTCCAGAGGGGAAACTCGGAAAGGGGATTAAATTTGTAATGTAAATAAAGAAAATATCTAATAAAAAATTGTGGGTCCAAGGGGCTGCTGGTACTAAACAATATTCATGGACTACCCAAAGAGTTGTGGACCTGGGTATGGGCCAGGTATCCCACTCATTCCTTGTTATTCCTGACTGCCCCTATCCCTTGTTCAGGAGTGATTTACTCTCTAAGATGGGGGCTCAGATCCACTTCCTTCCCAAGGACCCTCAATTGAGGGGGCATGCTGGAGAACCTGTCCAGGTCCTTACTATTGGGATGGAGGATGAATACAATTTGTTTGAGCTCAAAACCCAAAAGACAGGATATTGCTTGGTGGCTGGAAAAATTCCCTCTTGCTTGAGCTGAAACTGCCAGACCAGGACATGCATGTCTGCAGGCCCATGTGTATGTGGATCTTAAGACTCAGGCTAATCCTGTCTTGTTGCGCTAGTACCCGATATCTCTGGAGGGATGAGAAGGTATTAAACCACACATTGACCAGCTGCTACAACCAGGGGCCCTGTGCAAGCACTGCTCTGTTTGGAACATATCCCTTTTGCCTGTAAAGAAGCCTGGCACTCAGGAATATCACCACATGCAAGACCTGAGAGATGGGAGCAGCTGCTTGGTTGATGGCCAACAGAAGGCTAGAGCTTTGGTGGTACAGCAGGTACACCTTCAAGACTGTACAGGACCATTTACCAACAACAGGGACTCCTAACGTTGGAAGGCAAGATCGTCAATAACTAACCAGAGATAGTTGCCCTACTACAGACCTTTTTGAAACCAGCAAAAGTGAATATTATCCATTGCCCTGGGCACCAGAAGGGTGAGGACCGCATGGCTAGTGGGAACCACCTGGCAGACTGGGCGTCAAAGGAAGTAGCGATGAAAGAAATAAAGACTGCCCTCTTGACTAATCACCACTCGGGTGAGTCCAGATTGGAACTTGAGAAATGGCTGGCCACCACCTGGGTTCCCTAATCATGAACTTAAGCCGATGAAAGGGTGTCCCACTAACTATTTGGACCAAAGTGGACATTGGAAGACACTGGAGGGAAAAACCATCCTACCAGAACATCAGGCCCTTGAACTGCTTACACAAATGCACAGATACACCCACTTTGGTCGTAGAAAACTCAAACAGGTGACCAAGGGATTGGGTATAGTTATTTTAAATTTAGGAAAACTAGCAGACATGATCCCTAGAAATTGTGAAGCTTGCCAGAAGGTGAGTGCCTGTCCCACTGAGCACCATCAGGAAAAGACTAAGGGGTCATAGTCCTGGAGTATTTTGAGAAGTTGGTTTTATTTAAGTCAGACCAGGAAAATATGGGTATAAGTACCTCCTAGTCTTTGTAGTCTTTTTCTGGATGGGTAGAAGCCTACCCCACCAAAAGAGAAACTGCAGATGGTCATGGAGAAGATATTAGAGGAGATACATCCTTGATTTGATATGCCTTAAACCGTTGGCTCAGATACCAGGCCAGCCCTTATTTCTCAGGTAAGCCTGGGAGTGAGTATGTTTCTAGGGAGAGATTGGAAACTCCACAGTGCACACAAAGTTCAGAGCAGGTAGAAAGGATGAATTGGACCCTGAAGGAGACCTTAACCAAATTGTCCTTAGAGACTGGTGCATATTGGGTGGTGCTCCTTCCCTAGGCATTGTTTAGGGACAGAAATACTCCCTTCAAGACTCTTATGGGACTCCCCCCCCTACTCTTTGACCACCTCCTCCCACCCCCCGGGTGACTTTTCAGGCTGGCTTGATTGCACACTTTTCAGATCAGCCACCAGCAATTGTGGCCTAAACTTAGTACCCTGTAAAACACAGGTACCCTAGAGATTCCACACAAGTACCAAATTGGAGATTCGGAAGAGGCATCTTGCTGAAAACTTGGAAGCAAAGTGGAACTAGCCATTCCTGGTGTTGTTGACTACCCCAACCATCGATAAGTGGATGGAGTAACTGCCTGGCTTCATATAACTCACTTCAGACCAGCATCTGTGCCTGATGCCAGCTGGATAGCAGACAGACACCTGAGAAACCCCCTCAAGCTCAAGATCACCTACCATTCTGCAATGCTAGAGAAACCATGAGGTGGCTATGGTGTATCTTCCTTCTTGCACTGAGCCTCAGCATCCCCCACAACCCTACCAAAGTGACTTGGTAAGTACTCTCGGTCACTGGGGGTGTAGCTTGGTCCACTACAGAGGAACACCCACCTTATACCTGTCTGGACCTTGTCTTTGATCTCTGTAAGTTAGTGACTCTTGGGATATCCCACCCTAGAGACACAGGGGTAGGAGTTACTCAAATGTGGGGGATGAGGGACTTGTGAAGTTAAACCATGTCCTAGAAGTGGCTTTGGAGGGTGGGACTTAGGCTGTGGACACCTCAACTTGATTGAGGAGTGCCCTTCAAAAGACTCCCATATATGTGTGTCCCCAAGATGGGAGAAGCTGGCAGCAGGACCATCAGAGAGTGTGTGTGGGAACCACTTTTTACCACCTGCCTCCCCCCATATGGATGGTGGGCTTGTGCCTTAGGATTGGCCCCTTATGTGCACTCTACCTTACTGGACCAGTTCTCTGATTTCTGTGTACTGGTCTAATTGATCCCAAGGCTTATTTACCACCACTATGGAGAGCCTCTAGATAGATGGGACAGTACTCTCTGTTTGAACAAGAAGTGAACCCTTCACAGTGCTCACAGTGTAGTTGCTCTTGGGACTGGGAGTGGCTGGAGTGGCTACTGCTACCTCTTCCTTGGTACTACAACGCCATCAATACCAGAACCCCAGGGCCACCATAGATCTGGACATTAAGAGGATGGAAACATCGATCTCTGACCTACAGGAGTCTCTGCTCTCTGTCGGAAGTAGTCCTACAACATACAAGAAGGCTAGGTTTACTGTTCCTCCAACCAGGAGGATTGTGTGCTGCCCTCAATGAAGAATGTTGCTTTTACATAGATCAATCTGGGGTAGTTAAGGATTCCATGGCCTAGATGAGAGAAGGCCTAGCCAAGCCGAAGAGAGAAAGAGAACAGTGTCAGGGCTGGTTTGAGTCTTGGTTTAACTCCTCCCCTTTGTTAACCACCCTCATATCCACCTTGTTAGGACCCCTAATTGTTCTTCTGCTATTCTTGACTTTTGGACCCTGCATACTGAACAAGCTTATAGCCTTAATAAAACAGAGAACAGGAACAGTACAACTGATGGTCCTGCACCAACAATATGATGCCCTGAGGACAGGACCTGAAGAATATGAGTTAGTTAACCAAGATCCCTGAGTGTAGCTCCAGGATTGGAACTTGTACAAGAAAAAGGGGGAAATGAGGGACCCTAAGGTTTTTTTCTAGTCCCACACCTTCCTTACAGCTTACCCCTCCCACCCGGGGTCAAGGCTAGGCAAAGTTCCATTCTCCACCCACAGAAACATTCTCAAGTAAAAATTTCTCAGAAAAACTGCAGAATGTACTGACTGATAGTCACCTGACCCTCTGGAAAGTCCTAGGTAGAGTTCGAATGCGTGTCATAAACTGTCCATGCTTGCTGGCCAGTAGATTTAAAGCTCAATATTCTCAGTTAATAAGTTTAAACTGTAACCTTGCAGCTGTAACCTGTGCTCCTAAAAAGTATACAAGCTGCTTGAAATTGCCATTTGGGGTCACCTTCTAGTCATTCACCTTGAGAGACTACTTGAAGGTCAACTCCGATGTACTGGAAAATAAACCTCTTGCTTTTGCATAAAAAAGTGTTTTATGGCTTTTTATTTTCAAATAAATCTATGAACTCATGTGACAACTAACTTTGCGGTGTAAAATGTAAGCTTTTGATGAAATTTTGTTTTGCTTTTGTTGACTATAAGTTTCTATTTTGTCTGGTACCTGCAGGTACTGCACAAAGAATTTCAATCCAAGGAAGGATCTACAGTAAAGTGATAGCACAGCAAAGTGACTCTGTTTCTGTAGAATCTCACAACTTTGAAGAAATGCCACAAGAGCAAAGACATTGGAAGATGAGAGAGCCCTTTTCAACTTACCTGAGGCATGCAGGAGGCACCTGCTTCCCATATCTCCAGTTGCTACCATCAACATTCTGGGAATTTCTTCAACAGGGCTGGGTGAGAGTTCCTGAAAGGAATGAACAAATCAAAAAAAAATCTATTGCTGGTCGGTAAAATGAAAATACAGATAAATAATGCACCAAACCTATTGACATCTGTCCCTTCCCACCAATAACTGCATATGATAACCTATCTCAAAGAAAATACTTAACGAAGGTGACCACAGGAACTTTGACTGGAGCATGCATGCTTACTCCTCAATAGACAAACAGGAATTGATCTTTAATGGAACTTAATTCTGCTGACAGTTTAAATGCAGTTCACACACAGGCGACCCCACAGCAAGACTGTCACTGCTGCCTTTCAAATTTCTAGTAACAATCACATTCATTTTGTGATGGACATCACAATCACATATAAAAGCACTTTGTTAAATAACGTGAAACAAAGAGCACTTTTGATTCACAGGAGCATTGTTTTCTATGACTTCACGTAGCTATTTTTTGTAGGTACCTGGGAATATGAAATATATTATAATTAATCTAGTCACTATATCATGACAAAACCTCCTTGTATAGTGTTTGAAATGTTTGAAAGTTAAATTCTTTAAAGGCCATTTCATTTCTGTAATTGTTCTACCTCAGGATTCACAGTCAACATTCCATTTTTGCCCTGAATTTTACAATTTCTTTTTTCCAAAATGTTTACAGTCTGAAACTGAGAACTTGGTGCTCTGAGAAAGGCTACTTTCTGTGCAAGCATAAGAATCTGAGTTGAAATTATTAACATCTATGCAAAAATGTGGGGACAGATATACATATGTGAAACTCCAAAACTGGAAACTTTATAAAAAAATGCAACATTCTCATCAGTTATGCTATACTAAATGGCAAATTACAGTTTGATTGGGGATCCCGTCATAAGAGAATAAAGTGGAGAGTGAGAAGACACCTAATGCCTTCTCTGACTTCTGCTCCTGCATGCATGGCTATAAACCATTCTGCATTCAAAAGCATGAAACACACATGCACACACACACACACACATACACACACACACATACACAGAGAGAGACAGAGAGAGAGACAGAGACAGAGAGACAGAGAAGAAGAAGAAGAAGAAGAAGAAGAAGAAGAAGAAGAAGAAGAAGAAGAAGAAGAAGAAGAAGAAGAAGAAAAAGTAAATAAGAAAAAACCCCAGATCTCATAAGATCCCAGACACACAACTCTTCTCTGTAATGAGGGAGCTGTTTCAAGTTCATGGCTTCTGGGTGAAGGAGAGGCATGTTTCCTCAGAAATGTGTCCACTGCTTGATTGTGTTTCACTGGATGGCTTGATATCCGTGGACATTTAGGTATAACTAATTTTGGGTTATAACTGAAGAAGTATATATAAAGTTGGAGAGGTCCACAAAAGGTAGGATCTGGATTGGGTTTTGGAAGGTGAATGTGATCAAAACATATTGCATGTACTAGTAGCAAATTCTGAAAGAATAAATACAAAAATGAAAAAGTATACCTTTGCTTCCGGTTGGCACCAGCCCTGCCACCTTGGGCACAAACTCAGCGGACTGGCCCACAGTCCCCAGAGGACTCTCCACACCCCAGATGCCCTAGCACACACACCCAGGATCTTGGGATCACTGGTGAGTGGAATGCTACATCTGTTCCAAAACAACCGTGAGGGGCTTGTGCCAGCAGGAACAGGGGCATAGGAAACCTGCCCGACCAGCAGCTGGGATTCCTTCTGTTTAGTGCCAGGCCTGAACCACCTTGGGTGCAAACTTAGTGGAGAGTCCAACGGTGCCCAGAAGACTCTCCATGACACAGGCGCCCTAGCCCCCTCAGGGTTTTAGGATCACTGAGGAGAGTCAGCCTCCAGAGAGGGCTCTGACCCCGGGACTCAGGAGAGAGCCCAATCTTGTATCCTGGGTGTCTCAGAGATCAGTCCACGCAGGAGAGCATGCAGACTGCTGAAGCAACAGAGCTTTTTGGGCAGGGTCCCTTTGGGTCTTCATCTCAGCCAGAGGGCAGACCTCTGGGCACCTTCTCTGACAGAGGAGAGTTGGCCTCCAGGGAGGTCTCTGACCGCTGGGACTCAGGAGAGAGTTGGACTCCCAAGAGTGTTGAAATAGGCTAACTAGAGGGCACAGGGACAGTATTCTAATTAACAAAATCAGAGAAAAAGGAGACATAACAACAGAACCTGAGGAAATCCAAAACATCATCTGATCCTAACTAAGGAAGTGAAAGATCTGTATGATAAGAACTTCAAGTCTCTGAAGAAAGAAATCGAAGACGGTCTCAGAAGATGGAAAGATCTCCCATGCTCATAGATTGGCAGGATTAATATAGTAAAAATGGCTATCTTGCCGAAAGCAATCTACAGATTCAATGCAATCCCCATCAAAATTCCAACTCAATTCTTCATAGAATTAGAAAGGGAAATTTGCAAATTCATCTGGACTAACAAAAAACCTAGGATAGCAAAAACTATTCTCAACAATAAAAGAACCTCTTGTGGAATCACCATTCTTGACCTCAAGCTGTACTACAGAGCAGTTATGATTTAAAAAAAAAACTGTATGGTACCAGTACAGTGACACACAGGTAGATCAATGGAATAGAATTGAAGGCCCAGAAATTAACCCACACACCTATGGTCACTTGATCTTTGAAAAAGGAGCTAAAACCATCCAGTGGAAAAAAGACAGCATTTTCAACAAATGGTGCTAGCACAACTGGTGGTTAGCATGTAGAAGAATGCAAACTGAACCATTCTTATCTCCTTGTACAAAGCTCAAGTCTAAGTGGATCAAGGAACTCCACATAAAACCAGAGACACTTAAACTTTTAGAGGAGAAAGTGTGGAAAATCCTCAAATATATGGGCACAGGGGAAAAATTCCTAAACAGAACAGCAGTGGTTTGTGCTGTAAGATCGATAATTGACAAATGAGATCTCTTAATATTGCAAAGCTTCTGTAAGGCATAAGATACTGTCAATAACATAGTACTACCAGAGGATCCAGCAATACCTCTCCTGGGCATATATCCAGAAGTTGTTCCAACTGGTAATAAGAACACATGCTCCACTATGTTCATAACAGCCTTATTTATAATAGCCAGAAGCTGGAAAGAACCCAGGTGTCCCTAAACAGAGGAATGGATACAGAAAATGTGGTACATTTACACAAGGAATACTACTCAGCTATTAAAAACAATGAATTTATGAAATTCCTCGGCAAATGGATGGATCTGGAGGGTATCATCCAGAGTGAGGTAACCTAATCACAAAAGAACTCATAATATGCACTCATTGATAAGTGGATATTAACCCAGAAACCTAGAACACCCAAGATACAATTTGTAAAACACATGAAACTCAAGAAGAACTAAGACCAAAATGTGGACACTTCGCTCCTTCTTAGAATTGGGAACAAAACTCCCATGGAAGGGGTTACAGAGACAAAGTTTGGAGCTGAGACGAAAGGATGAACCATTCAAAAACTACCCCACCTAGGGGTCCATCCCATAATCAGCCACCAAACGCAGACACTATTGCATATGCCAGTAAGATTTTGCTGAAAGGACCCTGATATAGCTGTCTCTTATGAGGCTATGCCAGTGCCTGGCAAACACAGAAGTGGATCCTCATAGTCAGCTATCGGATGGAACACAGGGCCCCCAATGGAGGAGCTAGAGAAAGTACCCAAGGAGCTGAAGAGGGCTGCAACCCTATAGGTGGAACAGCAATATGAACTAACCAGCACCCCCAGAGCTCGTGTCTCTAGCTGCATATGTAGCAGAAGATGGTATAGTCAGCCATCAATGGAAAGAGAGGCCCATTGGTCTTGCAAACTTTTTATGCCCCAGTACAGGGGAACACCAGGGCCAAGAAGGGGGAGTGGGTGGGTAGGGGAGCAGGGGAGGGGAATAAGGGACTTTGGGGATAGCATTTGAAATGTAAATGAAGTAAATACCTAATAAAAATTGAAAAAGAAAAAAGAAAAAAAAAGATACTGTCAATAAGACATAAAGGCCATGAACAGATTGAGAAAGAATCTTTACCAATCCTAAATCCAATAGAGGGCTAATATCCAATATNTACAAAGAACTCAAGAAGCTGGACTCCAGAAAATCAAATAACTCTATTACAAACTGTGGTACAGAGCAAAACAAAGAAATCTCAACTGAGGAATACTGAATGGCTGAGAAGCCCTTGAAAAATATTCGACATCCTTAATCATCAGGGAAATGCAAATCAAAACAATACTGAGATTCTACCTCACACCAGTCAGGGCTAAGATAAAAAATTCAGGTGACAGCAGATGCTGTCGAGGATGTGGAGAACGAGGAACACTCCTCCATTGCTGGTGGGATTGCAAGCTGGTAAAACCACTCTGGAAATCAGTCTGGTGGTTCCTCAGAAAATTGGACATTGTACTACCAGAAGATCCAGCAATACCTCTTGTGGGCATATACCCAGAAGATGTTCCAACTTGTAATAAGTACACATGCTCCACTATGTTCATAGCAGCCTTATTTATAATAGCCAGAAGCTGGAAAGAACCCAGATGTCTTCAATAGAGGAATGGATACAGAAACTGTGGTACATTTACACAATGGAGTACTACTCAGATATTAAAAACAACGAATTTATGAAATTCTTAGGCAAATGGATGGATCTGGAAGATATTATCCAGAGTGAGGTAACTCAATCACAAAAGAACACACATGATATGCACTCATTGGTAAGTGGATATTAAACCAGAATCTCAGAATACCCAAGATACAATTTGCAAAACACAAGAAACTCAAGAAGGAAGACCAAAGTGTGGATATTTAGTTCCTCCTTAGAATGGGGAAGAAAATACCCATGGAATGAGTTACAGAGAGAAAGTTTGGAGCTGAGACTGAAGGAAGGACCATCCAGAGAGTGCCCCACCTGGGGATCCATCTCATAAACAACCACCAAACCCAGACACTAGTGCATATGCCAGCAAATTTTTGCTGACAGAACCATGATATAGCTGTCTCTTGTGAGGCTATGCCAATGCCTGGCAAATACAGAAGTGGATGCTCACAGCCATCTATTTGATGGAACACAGGGCCCCCAATGGAGAAGCTAGAGAAAGTGCCTGAGGAGCTGAAGGGGTCTGCAACCCTATAGGAGGAACAACATTATGAACTAACCAGTACCCCCAGAGTTTGTGTCTCTTGCTCCATATGTAGCAGAAGATAGCCTAGTAGGCCATCATTGGGTGGAGAGGACCTTGATCTTGTGAAGTTTATATGCCTCATTCATTACAGGGGAATCAGGGCCAGGTAGTGGGAGTGGGTGGGTTTGGGAGCAGGGAACAGGGAGGGCATAGGGGACTTTTGGAATAGGATTTGAAATGTAAATTAATACAATATCTAAGAAAAATTTGTTTTTGAAAATAAAAGTATACCTTCTCTAAAAATGAGCTAGAAATTCTTATATTCACTTTGCATTCATAGAATAATTCACTAAGATTCATCATATGGTGATTTACTTGAGAATTCTAAAGGATTTTTTAATATAAAGAATGTAGTATATGTCTGTTGCTAAAATTGAACCTTGTTTTTTTTGTGATACATACTGTATTTAGGGTAACATTGCCACAACTTGCTATGAACAGCTGGGCAGTGGGTTTCTGAAGCAATCAGTAATAAAGATTAAACAAAATAGTACAGGAATTTATCACATTTCACGGTAGCTTGACCCTGGACCAGGGAGAGACATTATATTAGTGTCTTTATATAAATGCATTTTTGGCACCATCATTATAAAATTGAGAGAAGAATTGCCTAAAGAAAAATGACAGTGGGTGTCAGTAATCTAATATAAACTGTCCTGTGCATATTACCATCAACAATTGTATACTTTGTAAATCTGTGAAACAATAAAATGCAAAAACATTGGTAGGGACCAATATGGAGATATATCTCACTAGTGTATAAGTGAAGAAATTTTAAAAAAGATTATGGTAGGCTATAGGTGAGATGAAATATTCATGATGTATGTAGCAGAAGATGGCCTAATTGGCCATCACTGGGAAGAGAGGCCCCTTGGTCTTGCAAACTTTATATGACCCAGCACAATGGAATGCCTGGGCCAAGTAGTGGGAGTGGGTGGGTAGGGGAGCAGGGGTAGGGGGGGTATAGGGAACTTTCGGGATAGCATTTGAAATGTAAATAAAGAAAATAATAATAAAAAAATTAAAAATATTCATGATGATAAGTACATCGTGACCACCTTCGTACCAAGGGGCAGAAAGTTGCATGCTGATAGGTATATGCAGTGGGGATAATCAGAAAATGCGATAAACTTTTAGATGGATTCGAAAATGTTATGAGTCATTTGGCAGAAACTAAGCTGAGAGAAATCACATTTCAGATAAAAGCTCTACTAAAATTAAAATATGTAAGATAAATTACGTATCAATATACATAATGGATAGCATGGCCTAGATACTAGAGGTAATCAGGCCTCTCAATTCTTAATAGCATAGGGAATTAGTTTTCTTATATGATTTGGGGGTTGCGGGCTAGGGAATGAAGAGAGGTCACACACTACAAGACTTGGTCAAGGTGCCAGAAGTAATTAGGCACTAGATAAAAGTTAATTGCTAATTCAAAATTATTTTAGGTCTTGGTGTTAGCATGTGGCTAGATTCAGAGCTTCAAGTGTTGGATAGTAAGGAGACACCAAGCAATATAGCAGGCTTGCTTAGCAAATGTCCATAAAGCACTACTGAGGGGTGTGAGCTGATTTCTATGAAAAAAGTGCAGCTAGAAGATCCATAACATAACTGAAACATTTTCATTTGCATTTAAGATATATTTAAGTAATGACATTTACCACACGCACATACACAATTACATCTGTGTACTTGCATGTGTGTGCATGTATGTTTGCATTGTATGTGTACACAGAGTCAGTAATTCATCAACAATCATGCAAATCTCTCAAATATAGTGCAATGCATATTACTGAGACTGAGAGAGGGATTCTCACTCTGACACAGGATCAATCAGTAGCCACTGTAGAACCTATGAATTACTGTTAAATGATAGCAGAATGGTTAGTACTCTGTAGATTTTGTTTGTTCTTCTTAGTTAGCTAATGCTCAGTGTACTGGCTAGCTTTGTGTCAATTTGACACAGCTGGAGTTATCACAGATAAAGGAACTTTAGTTGGGGAAATGCCACCATGAGATCCAGCTGTGGGGCATTTTCTCAATTAGTGATCAAGCTGGACAGGCCCCTTGTGGGTGGGTCCATCTCTGGGCTGGTAGTCTTGGATTCTATAAGAAAGCAGGCTAAG
>NC_034607.1:22879750-22885363 GCF_900095145.1 Mus pahari | reverse complement strand
AGGTGTGTGCTACAAAGGGCATGGCTGGAGAAGTGACCCAAGCCCTTGGAGGAGCCCAGAAGATCGTGAGTTGGATCCCAGACATTGGANNGTTGGANTTTGATTTTGCTTTTCATTGTGACTGTGCCCTGATGCTTTTCCNTCTTGAAGGAAGTATTTTAGTAGAACCCACAGTTAAGAGACTTTTAATTGTAAAGGCTTTTGATTTTAAAAGAAATTGAAATTTTAAGAATTTGTAAAGACTGTGGGATTTTAAAGTTGTTTAGATCTTGGGGATGAATAAAAATCTAAGGGTTGAGGCTTACTAGTGATGTGTTTGTGTGTCAAGTTGACAAGGGGTAAATTGTACTGGCTAACTTTGTGTCAACTTGACACAGCTGGAGTTATCACAGATAATGGAGCTTTAGTTGGGGAAATGCCCCCATGAGATCCAGCTGTGGGGCATTTTCTCAGTTAGTGATCAAGCTGGACAGACCCCTTGTGGGTGGGTCCATCTCTGGGCTGGTAGTCTTGGATTCTATAAGAAAGCAGGCTAAGCAAGCCAGTAAAGAACATCCCTCCATGGCTTCTGCATCAGTTCCTGCTTTCTGACCTGCTTGAGTTCCAGTCCTGCATCCTTTGGTGATCAACAGCAGTATGGAAATGTAAGCCGAATAAACCCTTTCCTCTCGAACTTGCTTCTTGGTCATGATGTTTGTGCAGGAATAGAAACCCTGACTAAGACACTCAGCATTGCCTGGGAGTAAACACTATAGATATTTGACAGAGCCTTACTCCATGTCTTCAAAAATCCCCCTTTGTTGGCTAATACTTATGTTCTTCTCCTTTCTTAGACATTTCACAATGACTCTAGTGATGCTACATTAGGTCATGGAACCCATACCACCAGGGACAAAGATTTGTTCCAGTTTTGACTGCTTAAGAGCTTGAACTACCTTTGGCAAGTGTTACATTTGGAGACCATCAATGTTTCATGTCTTTGCTTTCCATTTTGTGTGAATATGTTTATTAAGAAAAGTGGAAGAAAACATCAAATAATAAACAGAGAACAGAAATATACTAGAGATTAGTTCAGACATAAACAGAAATTGACAATAGCCACTAAATAGCAGAGACCCCCATGGGGGAAAAATCTTCTTTTGGGTGAAACTTCTGCCGGCCATTTCCACCACAAACATCTTCATATAATAAGGAAGTAACAAGCTGAGACGTTTGCCTTGAAATTTGCCTGGAAAGCTTCACCTCCTAATCGAATTTAAGACACTTTCTGTGCTCTCAATATCATATTACTGTTACTCTTGGGCTACTTTTTCTTCTTATTGTCCTCTTTTTCACAGGATTCTTCCATGGACAAGGGGTTTTAGAAAACACTCTAAGCAAACATTATTGCATCTAAAGTTAGAAGGGTGTGGCAAGGCTACCTACACATTGAGGTTCTTATTGACCACAGGGTAATTTAATAATGAAGTATTTACTATAGTCAGTGTCACATAAGCCTTTATGGGCAACAGAAAACCATGGAGTATTTGGTCATAGCTATAGTGGGAAAATCCCCTTGTAGTCATCCACAGTACCTGTGATTGATGTAAGCACAATTTTGCATTTGCATCAAAGTCTAAGTATTAACACAGATAGACACAAATTTTCTTCTGACTATGAAACTAGGCCCCTGAAATCACTTTCTGAACCTGACTGGTGACATCTTCTAGATAATCTCTGGGTATCGGAAAACTATATGCAATAAAAGGCTTATCCTAACTGGACATTTCCTGCATACACACAAGTTTGTTTGTGTATATGTATGTGTACTTATGTGCATTAATGTGCATATGGGTAAACATGTGTATGAGAATGTTGGCAAATTAATTTAGTTTTCAATTGTTCCATGGCACAGACTGTAGGAATTGAGCTACATCACAAAACTTCTTGCCTACTTTTGTTGTTTATCATTGTTAGAATTTCAATCAGTAGCAATGAACAGAAGAGAATGCAGAAGCAATAGCTGAGGAAATGAAATGAAGAAGAGTATCACAGGCAGGAAGCAGAGGCAGCATAGATGATGAAAGGTATTAAGAGATCAAGATTAGTTGTTGCAGTTCATAGCCACTAGATGTGTTTCAGACACTTGTCAAACCCTGAGACTATGATTTGGAGGGCTGCAACCATAACTCCTGTTAAGCTTCTCAGAAAGTCTTCATAAGATCAAAGATCCAGCAGGCCATGTATGGCTCGGAGGTTCTATCTGCTTCTCTTTGTTTTTATAATTCATTAAGGTTGAAAGCTGAGAGCTTGCTATTAGTTTTGTTCATTGTTGAAACCTCTATTGGTTGTTAAAGTTCACAACAGTAATCCAATATGATTGCTTAATGTTATACTCCCTTGTGTTCTCAATCCCTGGATCAAGACAGTAGATGCTCTTTTGACCCAGCACTACAATTCTTTTCATCTCCCAGTCCAACCTATAGGATTAAAATGTTCCAAGGCTCTAGACTACCAGCACTAGGAGAGTTTCTTTTTTGTCTATTTGTGCCTTATCTATAGGTAGAGCAAATGATTCCACGTCAGATGTTTGGCAACACATGTGAGTCTATTTTCATAAAATATTTCTAGAAATCATCTTCAAAACTTACAGTATCAAATGCTTTTTAACATTTGTGGCTGGGAATCTGAAATAACTGAAACTCTAATGGCACCAGTCAGTTTGCATTTTAAACAAAATATAAGTTCTTTATGTGAAAAAATCCATTTTAAATTAAAAGAAATGGAACAGCTTTAATGTAACCTAAATGACTCACTGTAGTAAGGGTTTGCATTATTGGCATTATCACTATAAAATTGAGAAAAGAATTGCCTAAAGAAAAATGACAGTGGGTGTCAGTAACCTAATATAAACTGTCCTGTGCATATTACCATCAACAATAGTGTACTTGGTATATCTGTGAAACAATAAAATGCAAAAACATTGCTAGGGACCTATATGGAGATATATCTCACTAGTGTATAGGTGAAAATACAGAATAAGAATATTCCCAATTTTCATAACTTAATATCATAATACAATACTCCACCATTATATTAAAATAACCTAGGAAAAATTTGAATTAATATGATAATAAAAACAAAGATAGATTATAGTACACAAATTCATCACCCAAGCACTATACAAAATGAACTTGCAAGAGACTAATGCCTGTACAGAATCCTTCAAGGAGTAAAGTGAATAATAAGGAGTGTCTCTTTGAAGATTTCCAGTCAAAAATTTTTTACTGACACAAAAAATCATGAGTGATTTTCCCCTATTTTCTATGGCCAGTTGTTAATATAAAAACTACTTACTTCAGAGATGATGAATTTTTGCTTCTCACTCAGTCTGGAACATTCTCAGCAACAATGAAAGAGGAAGTGCACCACTGCTTATCTTGTTCTCTCTTTCTCAAGGAATTATGTGGTCACATGAGAGAACTGAACTTTTGGCAGAGGAGTTTGCTTAACTCTAATTAGTTCTCCTTTTACTAGTGTAAAGTAGATCATGCAGTGCCCAGGACATATTATATGGAAGAGCCTCAGAAAACTTTTTAAATGGTGGTGGTCTACAAATAGCATGGTGTAAACTCCTAAGTTTACAAGTCCAACTTTCTGTATGGACTTCCACTTTTTTTTAAACCTTCAGACTTATGGTCAGTGAGTGAAGTTCAACTAAGCCTGAACTCTAATTCCCAATTAATTCTTATAGTAAATGTAACCAATACATTACCTAGGAATATACAGGAGAAATACTACTGCAGAAGCTGTTGATCTCTATGTTTAATATATTCGTGATTATAATGAAAAGTTTTTCCAATGAAATTTAAAGAGAGTATGACAAAAATTAACATGTCTTTGTCTCATTGCATTCCCTATGGGACACTTAACTATTGACTACTTTTTGAAAATTCTCACATATTTCTACTTATTCCTGAACAAAAAAAAGCCCCCAGACAAGGCAATCATATGGACCTACTCTACCAGGAATTTTTTTGACTTGTCTTTAGAATTGTGTCCTGACATCATGTTTTGTTCATGTTAGAAGCATACTGTTAAATTCCACTATACTCCAGAAAAAAAGCACTTTTTCTGGCAAAACAAAATCCACATCTTGTAATTTGACTCTAGTTACTGTCATAATTCAAAAATAATTAGCACTATCTGCCTTCAAATTGACTTATTTCCTGTTCTCAATTCGTTTAATAAGTAAAAATGTCAATATAATGACTTCATCAAACAATTGCAATGGGACAGTTTTAGAACTTGATCCTCCACTAGTACAAAAATACTCCACATACTAATCCAAAAGTAGATGCATTTACTCCTGTTATAGTCAATGTTATTGAAATAAAAGCTTCTGAATAAAGCAAAGAAAAGTTAATAATCTGTGCATCTTTCCTGCCAGGGTTGAGTTTGCCTCCAGTGAGTGCTCTAATCCCTGGGACTCAGGGGAGATCACCATTTTCTCTCCGGTGACTGTCTAAGTTGGGACCAATCAGAAGCACACAGGTCACAGAAGCAGCAGAGCAGCTGGGACAGGGTCCTACCTGCATCCATCTGCAAACAGGAGGAGGGGCTGTTCCACAGCCTGCTGTGCACTGGTCTTTCCAGGAGAGAGCTAGTGTTCCAGGAGTGCTGATACAGGCTTACACTCACAGGAGGAAGAAGCTCCAGCTGGAGACAGTAAGATCATCTAACACCAGAGATTGCCAGATAGTGAAAGGCAAATGCAAGAATCTTACCAACAGAAACCAAGATTACTTGGCATCATTAGAACCCAGTACTCCTACTACAGCAAGTCCTGGATACCCCAACACACCAGAAAAGCAAGATTTGGATTTAAAATAATACCTCATGATGCTGGTAGAGGATTTTAAGAAAGACATAAATAACTCCCTTAAACAAATACAGGAGAACACAGGTAAAAAGGTAGAAGCCCTTAAAAGAAGAAACAAAAAACCAAAAAATTCCCTTAAAGAATTATAGGAAAACACAATCAAACAGGTGAAGGAATTGAACAAAACCATCCAGGATCTAAAAATGGAGGTAGAAACAATAAAAAAAATCACAAAGGGAGACAACTCTGGAGAACGAAAACCTAGGAAAGAATTTAGGAGTCATAGATGCATCACCAACAGAATACAAGAGATAGAAGAGAGAATCTCAGGTGCAGAAGATGATACCATAGAAAACATTGACACAACAGTCAAAGAAAATACTTGGTCAAGGAAGAAATAAAGAAAGAAATTAAAGAACTTTTAGAGTTTAATGAAAATGAAGCCACATCATGCCCAAACTTACAAGACACAGTCAAAGCAGTCCTAAGAGGAAAAGTGCCTCCAAAAAGAAACTGGAGAGAGCATATACTAGCAGCTTGACAGAACAACTGAAAGCTCTACAACAAAAAGAAGCAAATTAATCCAAGAGGAGTAGATGGCAGAAAATAATCAAACTCAGGGATGAAATCAACCAAGTGAAAACAAAAAGAACTATATAAAGAATCAACCAAACCAGAAGCTGGGCAGGCCTATTAGAATTACACCAGACTTTTCACCAGAGACTATGAAAGCCAGAAGATCCTGGACAGAT
>NC_034607.1:22862285-22863894 GCF_900095145.1 Mus pahari | reverse complement strand
AACACTGCCCCACCTGGGGATCCATCCCATATACAGTCACCAAATCAGGACTCTTTTGTGGATACCAACAACACATGTGCTTCCTGACAGGAGCCTGATACAGCTGTCTCTTGAGAGGCTCTGCCAGAGCCTGAAAAGTACAGAGGCAGATGCTCACAGACAACCATTGGACTGAGCACAGGGGTCCCCAATGAAGGAGTTGGAGAAGGGATTGAAAGAGCTGAGGGGGTTTGTAGCCCCATGGAGGGAGCAACAGTGTCAACAGGCCAGACCTTCGGACCTCCCGAGAACTGGACCACCAACCAAAGAATACACATGGAGGGACCCCTAGCACTGGTCCCATATGTGGTAGAGGATGGCCTTGTTGAACATCAATGGGAGGAGAGACCCTTGGGCTTGAGGGTGTCCGATTCCCCAATGTAAGGGAATGCTAGGGCTGGAAGACAGGAGTGGGTGGGTGAATGGGTGAGGGGATGACCCTCATAGAGACTGGGGGGAGGGGGTATGGGATAGAGAACTTCTGAAAGGGACACCTGGAAAGGTGATAACATTTGAAGTGTTAATAAAGAAATTATCTAATAAAAATTAAAAATAAAATAAAGAAAAAAGAATCCCAATTCAGAGAAGATAGTTATAACTGTATACTTAGAGTGTCAAAGCCAGCTTAGCTACTCAGATAAACTTATGACCAATAAGATTCACTTTACAATTAGCACAATAACAACTGAGGTCTCAATGTGGATATCTAATCAACAGGTATGCCCCCAGTATATAACTAATACAGACACAGAGGGTTATAAGTACTCTGTTTTTTGGTTGATATGAACTATGTAAATCAATAAATGTGTAGAACAAGAACAGTATATGATAGTCTTGACAGGCTTGAAAGGCCAGAAAGAAGGTATAACCGTTCATCAGTTCAGGAGTTTCCTTAGATGGTGTGAAAATGGATGGAAATAAACATTGCAAACTAACCATATTAAATCATTTAAATTCTTATCTTTGTTTGTATGTCTTGTATCATAGTAACAAATAATGAATGATAAATGATTTCAACATGTAGGCTTAAGCTATAACCAGATGGCCTATTTCAATTTTGAAAAAAAAAATATGTGTCATTGTTATAAATTTGTGGTGAAACACTTCTTGTGTTTAAAGAACAACTTTTAATTCTTCATCCATGCTGATCATGCAAAAAGTGATGGCAGGAGAAGAAAAAATCTGTGAACCAAGCCAAAGATCAGTTTTTTTAAAATTATTTTATTAGATATTTTCTTCATTTACATTCCTTTTTAAATTTTTATTAGGTATTTACTTCATTTACATTTTAAATGCTATCCCCAAAGCCCCCTATACACTCTCCCCACTCCCCTACCCATCCACTCCCTCTTCTTGGCCCTGGTGTTTCCCTGTACTGGGGCATATAAAGTTTGCAAGACAAAAGGGCCTCTCTTCCCAATGATGGCTGACTATACCATCTTCTGCTACATATGCAGCTAGAGACACGAGTTCAGGGGGTGCTGGTGAGTTCATATTGTTGTTCCACCTGTAGGGTTACAGACCCTTCAGCTCCTTAGGTACTTTCTCTAGCTCCTCTATTGGGGGCCCT
>NC_034607.1:22859447-22860910 GCF_900095145.1 Mus pahari | reverse complement strand
CTATACCAGTACCATGCAGTTTTTATCACAATTGCTCTGTAGTACAGTTTTAGGTCAGGCATAGTGATTCCCCCANANATTCTTTTATCATTGAGATGAGTTTTTGCTATCCTAGGTTTTTTTGTTATTCCAGATGAATTTGCAGATTGCCCTTTCTAACTCTTGAAGAATTGAGTTGGAATTTTGATGGGGATTGCATTGAATCTGTAGATTGCTTTCAGCCAGATAGCATTTTCACAATTTTAATCCTGCCAATCCAGGAGCACAGAAGATCTTTCCATCTTCTGAGATCTTTGATTTCTTTCTTCAGAGACTTGAAGTTCTTATCACACAGATGGTTCACTCCCTTAGTTAGACTCACACCAAGGTATTTTATATTTTTTGTGACACTGTGAATGGTGTTGTTTCCCTAATTTCTTTCTCATCCCGTTTATCCTTTGTGTAGAGAAAGGCCATTGATTTGTTTGAGTTAATTTTATATCCAGCTACTGCACTGAAGCTGTTTATCAGGTTTAGGAGTTTTCTGGTGGAATTTTTAGGATCACTTATGTACACCATCACATCATCTTCAAATAATGATATTTTGACTTCTTCATTTCCAATTTGGATCCCCTTGACTTCCTTTTGTTGTCAGATTGCTCTGGCTAGGACTTAAAATACTATATTGCATATGTAGGGAGAAAGTGGGCAGCCTTGTCTAGTCCCTGATTTTAGTGGGATTGCTTCCAGCTTCTCTCCATTTACTTTGATGTTGGCTACTGGCTTGCTGTAGATTGCTTTTATTATGTTTAGGTAGGGGCCTTGAATTCCTGATCTTTCCAAAACTTTTATCATGAATGGGTGTTGGATTTTGTCAAATGCTTTCTCAGAATCTAACGAGATGATCATGTTGTGTTTGTCTTTGAGTTTATTTATATAGTGGATTACGTTGATGGATTTCTATAAATATATTAAACCATCCCTGCATCCCTGGGATGAAGCCTACTTGGGCATGATGGATGATCGATTTGATGTCTTCTTAGCTTCCGTTTGCGAGGATTTTATTAAGTATTTTTCCATCGATATTCAAAAGGGAAATTGGTCTGAAGTTCTCTATCTTTGTTGTGTCTTTACTTCGTTTAGATATCAGAATAATTGTGGCTTCGTAGAATGAATGGGGTTGAATACCTTCTGTTTCTATTTTGTGGAATAGTTTGAGAAGAACTGGAATTAGGTCTTCCTTGAAGGTCTGATAGAACTCTGCACTAAACCCATCTGGTCCTGGGATTTTTTTGTTGTTGTTGTTTGGGAGACTATTAATGACAGCTTCTATTTCTTTAGGTGATATAGGACTGTTTAGGTCATTAATCTGATCCTGATTTAACTTGGTATCTGTCTAGAAATCTGTCCATTTCATCCAGGTTTTCCAGTTTTGTGGAGTATAGCCTTTTGTAGAAGGATCTGATGATGCTTCGGATTTCCTT
>NC_034607.1:22857398-22858500 GCF_900095145.1 Mus pahari | reverse complement strand
TGCTTCTGTCTGTCCCGAAGCTGTGTAGCTTCTGCGGTCCACACTCTTGCTAGCGCAGACTGGAGCCTAAGCGAACCAGAGCAAAGATGGTTCTCCTGCCAGCTCAGGCCTTGAGACTCCTCCCGGGCGGACACCCCTCCTCGGGCGGGAAAGGTGCCGGATGACTAGAACCAGAAATGGGGTCTGTCCCAGAAACCATGTCCCTTCTGCAGTCAGCCCTCTCCCCAGCAATGACAGGAGCCAGTGCGCACTGGAGCAAACATGACCAGGTTTTATTTATAAGAATGTATCACAAAACCTATCCTTTCCTTTTCCATTATTTTATGTGAAATCAAAACCTCATGACAAGCTGCAGATTTACATGTGCTGCTAGTAATAAAAATCTGGGATGAATAAGCAGTAATAAGTAATTCAGACAGTTGGTGTAGCCTGGTGATAATACACATGCTAAGTGGGTACCCTACAGACTCTGGTATACATTCTCATCACTAAAAGTAGGAAGCAGAAGAAGAGAAAGAGGAACCATCATGGCCTTTAGTGTCACAATACTTACCCTCCCTATGAAACTAAATTAGAATCTCTTTTTGCCCACATTCTCATCAACACTTGCAATTTTTATAAAATTCAAATTCTAATTCTAACTAGACTGAGATAAAGGTTTTTATTTTTGCAGTTTTTGCTTCAATTTCTATGATAAATTGTCTTGAACTTATTTTCATGTATTTTAGGTAAATTTGTGTTGGTTCTATTAAGAAAAGTTGACTCATATAATTCATTTATACTAACATAACTGATTCTACTGATGCTAAGGTTTCTGAGGTTTGATTATGTATTTTGGGTATTAAGTAATTGTACGAATGCCACACAAGGATTTTCTCAGACTCTAAGAATAATAAGTGGTATATTGTTAGGAACTGAAATAAAAACTCAAGGAGAGAGAAGGGAGTGGAGGGGGAGGGGGAAGATGAAGAAGAGAAGAAGAAGAAGAAGAAGAAGAAGAAGAAGAAGAAGAAGAAGAAGAAGAAGAAGAAGAAGAAGAAGAAGAAGAAGAAGAAGAGGAAGTAGAAGAAGAAGAAGAAGAAGAAGAAGAAGAAGAAGAAAT
>NC_034607.1:22854399-22855610 GCF_900095145.1 Mus pahari | reverse complement strand
AGGACAACATTTAATTGAGGCTGGCTTACAGGTTCAGAAGTTCAGTCCGTTATCATCAAGGCAAGAGCATGGGAGCATCCAGGAGGCATGATTTGGGAGAAGCTGAGAGGTCTACATGTTTTTATTATTATTATTATTATTATTATTATTATTATTATTATTATTCTTTATTTATATTTATTTATTTGATAATTACTTTGCTCTGAGTAAACGTGGTCTGAATTTCATATGACCAAACACAGACTTTTTCTCAACAGGGCCATGCAGACAATCACAGAGATTCCCCCACCTCACTTTCCAAGTCATGGCCATAGGACTGCTCCGGGAGATTCATGTAGTCATGTGATGTCACCATCCCTTTCAGATAAATTCCTTGCTGGGGTCATGATATGGCATGCTGTAGGACTGGGGCATGTTGCTCCTGTGTTTTTCTCTTCAGTGAAGCGTGCAATTTCTCTGTGTGATTCTGCAAAATCACATATATATGGCCACATTAACCAAATAAAAATGAACACCAGGGTTTCTTTTTTTAAATTTTAATTACTCTTTCTTTTTTATTAGATATTTTCTTATTTACATTTCAAATGTTTTCCCCTTTCCCATTTTCCTCCACGAAAATCTCCTATCCCCCCACCCCATGCTACCCAACCCACCCACTCCTGCTTCTTGGCCCTGGCATTCCCCTATACTGGGGCATAGAAACTTCACAAGACCAAGGGCCTCTCCTCCCATTGATGACAGACTAGGCCATCCTCAGCTACATATGCAGCTAGAGCCATGAGTCTATCCACGTGTTTTCTTTGATTGGTGGTTTAGTCCCAGGGAGCTCTTGGGGTACTGGTTCATTCATATTGTTCCTATTATAGGGCTGCAAACCCCATCAGCTCCTTGGGTACTTTCTCCAGCTCCTTCATTGGGGACCCTGTGTTCTGTCTAATGGATGACTGTGAGCATCCACTTCTGTAGTAGTCAGGCACTGGCAGAGCATCTCAGGAGACAGCTATATCAGGCTCCTGTCAGCAAAATCTTGTTGGCATCTGCAATATTGTCGGGAATTAGTGGTGGTTTACGGGATGGAACCCCAGGTGGGGCAGTCTCTGGATGGTCATTCCTTCAATCTCTGCTCCAAACTTTGTCTCTGTAACACCTTCCATGAATATTTTGTTCCCACTTCAAAGAAGGATCGAAGGATCCACACTTTGGTCTTCCTT
>NC_034607.1:22851846-22853254 GCF_900095145.1 Mus pahari | reverse complement strand
GGATATTATCCCCCTATTAGATTTTGGATTGGTAAAGATCTTTTCCCAATCTGTTGGTGGCCTTTTTGTCTTATTGACATTGTCCTTTCCTTACAGAAGCTTTTCAATTTTATGAGGTTTTATTTGTCAATCCTTTTTATTATTATTATTATTATTTTCTTTATTTACATTTCAAATGCTATCCCGAAAGTTCCCTATACCCCCCACCCCCACCCCTGCTCCCCTACACACCCACTCCCATTACTTGGCCCAGGCATTCCCTTGTGCTGGGTCATATAAAGTTTGCAAGACCAAGGGGCCGCTCTTCCCAGTGATGGCCGATTAGGCCATCTTCTGCTATGTATGCAGCTAGCGACACGAGCCCTGGGGGGTACTGGTTAGTTCATATTGTTGTCCCACCTACAGGGTGGCAGCCCCCTTCAGGTCCTTGGGTACTTTCTCTAGCTCCTCTATTGGGGACCCTAACACCAGGGTTTCTGATGAGTGAATTCTCATTTGTCTGCCTCGAGTCACCGTTCTTCTGTGATCTTCTGTTGTTGTTGTTGTTGTTGTTTTTTTTAAATTAGATATTGTTATCTTTCTATTTCTTTTGGATTTTTTTAATTAGATATTTTCTTTATTTACATTTCAAATGCTATCCTGAAAGTTCCCTATACCCTACCCCGCCCCTGCTCCCCTACCTACCGACTCCCACTTCTGGGCCCTGGCATTCCCCTGTACTGGGGCATATATAGTTTGCAAGACCAAGGGGCCTCTTTTCCCAATGATGGCTGAATAGGCCATCTTCTGCTATGTATGCAGCTAGCGACACGAGCCCTGGGGGGTACTGGTTAGTTCATATTGTTGTTGCACCTATAGAGTTGCAACCCCTCAGCTCTTGGGTACTTTCTCTAGCTCCTCCATTGGGGACCCTGTGTTCCATTCAATAGCTGACTTTGAGCATTCACTTCTGTGTTTGTGAGGCACTGACATAGCCTCACAGGAGACTGCTATATTAGGGTCCCTTCAGTAACATCTTGCTGGCATGTGCAATAGTTTCTGGGTTTGGTGGCTGATGATGGCATGGATTCCCCAGTGGGGTAGTCTCTGGATAGTCCACCCTTTCATTTTAGATCTAAACTTTGTCTCTGTAACTCCTTTCATAGGTATTTTGTACTCTATTCTAATGAGGAATGAAGTAGCCACACATTGGTCTTCCTTTTTCTTGTGTTTTGCAAATTTTATCTTGGGTATTCTAAGTTTCTATACTAATATCCACTTATCAGTGAGTGCATATCTGGTGACTACTTTTGTGATTGGGTTACCTCAGTAATGATAATATCCTCCAGACACATCCATTTGTCCAAGAATTTCATAAATCCATTGTTTTTAATAGCTGAGTAGTACTCCATTGTGTAAATGTACCACA
>NC_034607.1:22811982-22851835 GCF_900095145.1 Mus pahari | reverse complement strand
AATACTTTGAGGAGAGTTGGAATTAGGTCTTCTTTGAAAGTCTGATAGAACTCTGCAGTAAACCCATCTGGTCCTTGGCTCTTTTTGGTTGGGAGACTATTGATGACTGCTTCTATTTCTTTAGCAGAAATGGGACTGTTTAGATTGTTAATCTGATCCTGATTTAACTTTGGTACCTGGTATCTGTCTAGGAAGTTGTATATTTCATCCAGGTTTTTCAGTTTTGTTGAGTATAGCCTTTTATAGGAGGATCTGATGATGTTTTGGATTTCCTCACGATCCGTTGTTATGTCTCTTTTTTCATTTCTGATTTTGTTAACTAGAATATTGTCCCTGTGGCCTCTCGTTAGTCTGGCTAAGGGTTTATCTACCTTGCTGATTTTTCTAAAAAACCCCAGCTCCTGGTTTGGTTGATTCTTTGAATAGTTCCTTTTGTTTCTACTTTGTTGATTTCAGCCCTGAGTTTGATTATTTCCTGCTGTCTACTCCTCTTGGGTGAATTTGCTTCCTTTAGTAGAACTAAAGTATGGCTTCTAGGTCTGCTGTCAGCCTGCTAGTATGTGCTCTCTATGGTTTCTTTTTGGAGGCACTCAGGGCTATGAGTTTTCCTCTTAGGACTGCCTTCATGGTGTCCCATAGTTTGGGTATGTTCTGGCTTCATTTTCATTAAAGTCTAAAAAGTCTTTAATTTCTTTCTTTATTTCGTCCTTGACCAAGTTATCATTGAGAAGAGTGTTGTTGAGTTTCCACTTGAGTGTTGTCTTTCTATTGTTTATGCTGTTATTAAAGATCAGCCTTAGTCCATGGTGATCTGATAGGATGCATGGGATAATTTCAATATTTTTGTATCTGTGTAGGCCTGTTTTGTGACCAATTATATGGTCAATTTGGAGGAGGTACCATGTGGTGCTGAGTAGAAGTTATATTCTTTTGTTTTAAGATAAAGTGTTCTGTAGATATCTATTAAATCCATTTGCTTTATAACTTCTGTTAGTGTCCATGTATCTCTGTTTAGTTTTTGTTTCCAGGATGTGTCCACTGGTGAGAGTGGGGTGTTGAAATATTCCACTATTATTGTGTGAGGTGCAATGTGTGCTTTGAGCTTTAATAAAGTTTCTTTAATGAATGTGGCTGCTCTTGTATTTGGAGCATAGATATTCAGAATTGAGAGTTCCTCTTGGTAGATTTTATCTTTGATGAATATGAAGTGCCCCTCTTTGTCTTTTTTTGATAACTTTGGGTTGGAAGTCAATTTTATTCGATACTAGAATGGCGACCCCAGCTTTATTCTTGGGACCATTGGCTTGGAAAATTGTTTTCCAGTCTTTCACTTTGAGGTAGTGTCTGTCTTTTTCCCTGAGTTGGATTTCCTGTAAGCAGTAAAATGTTGGGTCCTGTTTGTGCAGCCAGTCTATTAGTCTATGTCTTTTTACTGGGGAATTGAGTCCATTGATGTTAAGAGAAATTAAAAAAAGTAATTGCCTCCTGTTATTTTTGTTGTTAAAGTTGGGATTCTGTTCTTGTGGCTGTCTTCTTTTAGGTTTGTTGAAGGATTACTTTTTTGCTTTTTCTAGGATGGAGTTTCTTTCCTTGTGTTGATGTTTTCCCTTTATTATCCTTTGAAGTGCTGGATTCGTATATATATATATATATATATATATATATATATATATATATATATATAGTGTGTGNATTTGTTTTTATCATGGAATATTTTGGNTTCTCCATCTATGGTAATTGAGAGTTTAGCTGGGTATAGTAGCCTGGTCTGGCATTTGTGTTCTCTTAGTGTCTGCATAACATCTGTCCAGGATCTTCTGGCTTTCATAGTCTCTGGTGAGAAGTCTGGAGTAATTCTAATAGGCCTGCCTTTATATGTTACTTGACCCTTTTCCCTTGCTGCTTTTAATATTCTATCTTTATTTAGTGTATTTGTTGTTCTGATTATTATGTGTTGGGAGGAATTTCTTTTCTGTTCCAGTATATTTGGAGTTCTGTAGGCTTCTTTTATGTTCATGGGCATCACTTTCTTTAGGTTCAGGAAGTTTTCTTCTATAATTTTGTTGAAGATATTTGCTGGCCCTTTAAGTTGAAAATCTTCATTCTCTTCTACTCCTATTTTCCATAGGTTTGGTCTTCTCATTGTGTCCTGGATTTCCTGGATATTTTGAGTTAGGATCTTTTTGCATTTTGCATTTTCTTTGATTGTTGAGCCCATGTTCTCTATGGAATCTTCTGGAACTGAGATTTTCTCTTCCATCTCTTGTATTCTGTTGCTGATGCTCACATCTATGCCTCCTGATTTCTTTCCTAGGGTTTCTATCTCCAGAGTTGTTTCACTTTTTTTTTTTGTTTCCACATCCCTTTTTCGGTCTTGGATGGTTTTGATTATTTCCATCACCTGTTTGGCTGCATTTTCCTGTAATTCTTTAAGGGATTTTTGTGTTTCCTCTTTAAGGTCTTCTACTTGTATATCAGTGTTTTTTGAATATGTTGGTGTATCCAGGACTGGCTGAAGTTGGAGTGCTGTTTTCTGATGATGGTGAGTGATCTTGGTTTCTGTTAGTCATATTCTTAGGTTTGCCTTTCGCCATTTGGTAATCTCTGGCATTAGTTGTTATAGTTGTCTCTGGTTGGAGCTTGTTCCTCCTGTGATTCTGTTAGCCTCTGTCAGCAGTCCTGGGAGTTCAGCTCTCTCCTGAGTTTCAGTGGTCAGAGTACTCTCCGCAGGCAAGCTCTCCTCTTGTAGGTAAGGCACACAGAATTCTGGCATTCAGACCTGCCTCCTGGTTGAAGATGTAGGCCCGAAATGGGGCCTGTCCCAGATGTGTCTCCTCTGCAGTTTGCACCCTCACCTGCAAAGAGTAGTCTCAGAGGGACCCTGTACACAATATGGCTCTCTCACCTGCTCTGGAGAACAGAGCCCTCCTGGGTGACCACCTTTCCTCTGGCAGGGAAGGTGCCCGTGTGTCCTGAGTCCAAAAAGTGATCTGTCCCAGAATCTGTGTCACTTCTGCAGTCCACACTCTCAACTTCGCAGACAGGAGCCTGGGCGACTGGGAGCAAAGATGTCTCCCTCACCAGCTCAGGCAGTGAGAGCCCTCCTGATCGGCCACTTCTCCTTTGGTGGGAAAGGTGCCTGGAAAACGGGGTCTGTCCCAGAAGCTGTGTTGCTTTTGCTGTCCACACTCTCACCATTGTGGACTGGAGCTTTGGCGACCTGGAGCAAAGACCGAGAGGTCTATATCTTGTTCCAAAGGCAAATAGTAGAAGACTAATTCCAACATGATTAAGAGGAGGGTCATATTGTCTACACTGACAGTGACACACTACCTCCAGCAAGGCCACACCATCTAATAGTGTCACTCTCTGGGCCAAGCATATTCAAACTAACACAGAGTATATAATATCTCAAACTTAAAGAGTATATGTATTTTATATATACCTCTATGAGTATGAAGTGATAAAATAGAAGCAAGTAGAGAGGAGAAAATGTTGAAAGATAGGACGGAGGGAAGAAAGGGAGGAAGGAAGGAAGGCAATAGGAAAGAAATAGAAGGGGGGAGGATGTGTGATGTTATAGAGATATTAATACCTAAGAAAGACAATTTAGTGGATTAAGAGGGATAAAAAACCTATTCAACCATTCAGATATTCAGTAATATGTTTATTTTATTTCCTATCTATACCACCCACTGGAATGAAACCTTTGCTTTAAGAACAACAGCACATACTATGCTAGTTTGAAGAAGAAATTTTCTTATGATTTCATGCCTTTGAACATTTTTCCTTAGTTGCTGGTGCTGTTTCTGATATTATGGAAACTTCAGTAATTGGAGGTCTTGCTATAGAAAATATATCACCTGAGTTGGCTTTGTGACTTTGTGTTGTGTTGCTTGACCTCACTTCTTGTCTTTCTTATTTTCCCAGTGTGTGTATGAACTGTGAACGGCTGGATCCTGGTACCATCTCTACTCTGCTACAGTGGACTCTCTCCCTCTGCAGTTGTAAGCTAAAATTAAACTTTTCTTGTTGTAAGTTGTTTCTGGTAATATAATTTATCAGCAATATCAAAGTCATTAATAAATGTATAATGTTTAATTTCATAGACTCTGTTCAGTTGATATAAATATTCATAGGATGAATTAACGACTGTTTATTTCTCAGTCTGTCCATTATTATTGGATTTCAAATCTATTATAGTGTTCTAGATTGATCTGGAGTACATAAATTGTGCAAATTAGAAGATTCTGCTTTACACTTGCAACATTCCATTATAGCTTTATGATACATGAAATAGTTATTGAATTAGCTGGTTGTGAGATGACTCCAATAAAGTAGTACAGGGAAAACAAACTCTGGGTTCACACTTATAAAGCTTCACCTGTAAGTAGGTTGAGAAATGTTGCAATAATATTTATGAGTTAAGGGACCGGGCAGGGNGAAGCCAGAGGAAACTCTGGTGGAGGTCCGTAGTGGTCCTGACGTGCAAATCGGTCGTCTGACCTGGGTATAGGCGCCAAAGACTAATTGAACCATCTAGTAGCTGGTTCCCTCNGAAGTTTCCCTCAGGATAGCTGGCAATTAGATAGATGGGATTAAAACAGCTTTTGTGTGAAATATATAGAGGTCATGAATTTGAGGGATAGCCAGATCTCCAGGTACATAAGGTGAAACAACTTTAGAATAGCTAAATAAACAAAAAGATTGTAAACTAAACATAAATTTATTAACTATACAAAAGTTGAAATTATCAGTGAAGGAATGACTTAATTAAGAATTAATATAAATTGTGAGATCTATAATTCCAGAATGCGATCTACTAACTGCTATCCAGAAAGTGTGAAAGAGGAGACAACCTCTCCCAAATATGCATTAAACACTTATAGTTTGGTGTTGGTTTGATGCCTTCATGGGTAAAACACTTGTTAGGCAAACACGGGTTCTGAGTATAAATCCTGTTGACCCAGTATGATGCAGATGTGAAAGCTTATATTTGTGATCTCTGTATTCCTATGGTAAGATGTGATGTACAAGTGGGAGAATTCATGGGACCTCATGCTCCCAGATGGCTTTGTGTGAGCAGTGGCAAACATGAGAGTAATAAGGTCCTTCACGTAGAGTTTTACTCTAAGCTCCACATGTGCTGGAGTTCACAGAAACTACACTCCCATCATAAGCATAAATGCTCTCTCTCTCTCTCTCTCTCTCTCTCTCTCTCTCTCTCTCTCTCACACACACACACACACACACACACACACCCTTATGCATATACAAATAGAAGACATTGGCTCCTAAAACATTTTGATCTTAATCTTAAAAATGTGGCAGTACACTTGTGTTTGGAATTGTAACACCATTGCACTCAGGAATCTTAAATTATTTTTTTAATATTTACATTCCAAAGTAGCTTCCCCTTCCCCATACCCCCTCCCAGAATTCTTTTTACCCCATCCTGCCTCCCTTTGTCTCAGAGAGGGTGTTCTCCCACCCACCTAGCCCCACCCACTCCCACCTAACCTCACATCACCCCAGCCCCAGCATCCACCTTCCTGGGGGCATCAAGTCTCTATAGGATTAGAACCATCCTCTCTCATTAAGGACAGACCAGTTTTCTGATACATATGTGCTAGCGGCCATAACAAACCCATTCAATTCAATGATTGCTTGGTGGCTTAGTCTCTTGGGAGCTCTCAGGGGTATGGGTTATTGATAATATTGGTCTTCCTATGGGGTTGCCATCCTTTTCTGTTGTTTCAATCCTTCCCTCAACTCTTACACAGGGGTCCCTGACTTCATTCCAATGATTGGCTTTAAGTTTCTGCATCTGTCTCAGTCAGCTCTGGTAGAGCCTTACAGAAGATAGCCAGCCTTACAAGGCTGCTATCTGCAATCACAGCATACCCTCAGTAGTAGTGTCAGGGTTTGATGCTCAGCCATGGAATAAATCCCAAGTTCAGCCTTCCTTCAATGACCTTTCCTTCAATCCCTGCTCCATTTTTGTCCCTGTGTTTCTTTTAGACAGTAATAATTCTGGGTCAAAATTTTTGAAGATGGTTTGGTGAGTCCACTCTTCCACTCGGGGCATTGTCTCTCTACTGGAGGTGGTCTCTTCAGATTCCATCTCTCCACTGTTGGGCATTTCAGCTATGGTCATCCCCACTAAGTCCAAGGAGTTGCTCAAATCCCAGGTCTCTGGAACTTTCTAGAGGTTCTACCCTCTCTCCAACCCCAGCAACGACATATTTCCATTCATTCTCCTGGGTCTCTGGCCTTCTGTCCTGCTCAATGAAAACTGATCCTGCTCCTTTTTCCTCTCCCCCTCCCCTCTCTCCCTCCTGCTGCCTCTCACAGTTAATTTGTTCCCCCTTCTAAGTGGGCTTTAAGTATCTTCACTTGGGTCTTCCTTCCTGTTAAATTTCGTAAGAATTGTGGGTTATATTATGGATAGTCTATATATTTTGGCTAATATTCAGTTATTAATGAGTACATACCATGCCTCTCATTTTAGGTCTGGGTTACCTCACTCAGAATGACTTTTTTTAGTCCCATCCATTTTCCTTCAATATTCTTTTTTTTCTTTTTTCTTTTTTTTTTGGTTTTTCAAGACAGGGTTTCTATGTGTAGCCCTGACTGTCCTGGAACTCACTTTGAAGACCAGGCTGGCCTCGAACTCAGAAATCCACCTGCCTCTGCCTCCCAAGTGCTGGGATTAAAGGCGTACACCACCACTGCCCGGCTCCTTCAATATTCTTAATATACATATTTCAATAGCTTAAAAATGTTTAATTGTGTAAATAAACCACATTGCCTTTATCCATTCTTTGCTTGAGGAACATCTGGATTGTTTACAGTTTTTGACTATTAAGAATAAGGTTTGCTGGCATTCCAATATACTGGGGCATAGAGCCTTCACAGGACCAAAGGCCTCTCCTCCCATTGATGACCTACTAGGCCATCCTTTGCTACATATGCAGCTAGATTCACAAGTTATACCATGTGTTTTCTTTGATTGGTGGTATAGTTCCATGGAACTGGAATCCCAGGACCACGAATGGGAGTGGGTGGGTTGAAGAACAGGGAGAGGGGATAGGGGATTTTTTTGGAAGGGAAACTAGGACATGGGATAACATCTGAAATGTAAATAAAGAAAATATCTAATAAAAAACAAAAAATACAAATAAAACAAAGATTATGTAAAAACAAACAAACAAACAAACAAACAAAATAAGGCTTCCATGATCATAGAGGAGCATGTTTTGATAAACACATTGAAATGATTGCTATAGTCAAGCAAATAAATACATCTATCACCTTACATGGTTTCTATGGTTTCTGTTTGATGTATACAGAGTAAAAAGTCCTAAGATTATTTTTTCATGTATTGCCAGTAAAAAGTTATTAATCATGCTATCAACATTTGAGAAATTAGCTATAATACTTACCTAGACTGATTTTTTTTCCTCAATGACTGACTTTAAATATGAATATGTTTATTCTTTTGAAGGAAAATGTACAGTTTATTAATTCAAAAAGTAATAATTCTGAAATTATAATATTTTTAAATTATTAAAATCCTTTCAAATTAATTGGAATTTAAATATGGTAAATATTGATCAGGTTATAAGAATAATTTGAAATGTTACCTGCCTTGACCATATTCACCAGCAATATATTTCTTTCTATTCATTCACTCTATGTATGTATGTATGTATGTATGTATGTATGTATGTATGTATGTATAACTTCATGTGGCTTTCTAAATCTCCTATGTACAAAATAAGAAACTGATATTTTTTCTGTCTGACTTGTTTCACCAAATATGATTATGACCTGTTGTGCTCATTTTCTTAAAAATGTTATAATTGTTTTTTATTTGTGTCTGAAGTATAAGTAGTACATTTTATATCTGTATTTTATGCTGTATCCACCTATGGATGTATACCCAGTTAGAGTCTATAGCTCAGCTACTATGGATATTTCTGAAAAAAAAATAACATGAATATTTACATATTGCCATGATATGTTGAGTTAAAGTCTTTCTAATTGTTCCCATGAGTCAGATAGCAGAGTCATGATAATTATAGTTCTAGCATCCAGAGTTACTGAGGTACAGCCTCCACATGAGGAGGGTCCTGAAGAAGGCAGGAATGGGAACTGTATTGATTCAGTAATGACTCAGAGTCAGTAGCAGATGAAAGCTGCTAGTTAAGGTACTCTCTCTGTCCCCTGACCATTTTCAGTATTCTTTATTCTTCAGGCGAACTATTTTTCAGCTTACTTGTTCTTCGCCTTAATAGTCAGAGAGAGCCCGAACACAGAGAGCCCAAGCACATTTCCTTATAGGTTTACAGGGCCTTTTCTTCACAGGTAGCTGTGGAGTAACTATTTTCATGTAAAAACAGAAAGATAACAGACTACTACAATTAAAATAGTTCCTTACTAAGTTTTGAATTTATGTAAGTAAAACAGTTAGCTCCGTCTAATATATTTTCAGGTATTATTATCTCCAATTCTTCAAACAGCTAGAAAAACAGATTGCTACCTTTTTGTATGCTTCTAAATCATCTTTTAATTCTTTAATCTTCATTCCGTCATCCTAGCATTTCCTTAGCCTCATGTACTCTCCTTCTAATCCTATTTATTACTAAACCATATATAATTTCCTACTTTTCTACCCATACCTTTTCTTCGTAGGACTACTTTGACTCTCTATCCTTGATGTCCTCAAGTTTACCCTGACTAACTAATGCAGCACTCATTGGTCCAGAGGGTACACGTATCATCTCCTGATCCCACAACTCTGGAAATGAACTATTTATACAAAGGACTATGTAGGCTTTTATGACCTTTATGGTTATGTTGTCTAGATCCTTTTCCATGGCCCCAAAGGCCAAGCAGAAAGCCTGTTCCTCATTCTCCACAGCGTCATAACCATCTTCCTTCTTCATTTCTGAAAACCACATCTGTTTCGATTATTATGGCATGATTAGCTCTGAGCTGTGTGTGTGTGTGTTGTTTGTTCCCCAGAAAGAAAGATTGAAAGTAGAGTAGTAAAGATAGCAGATCAGCTTCAGGGCAAAAGAAACCATCAGCATGTATGGGGATAACAGCCTGGCAATGCTCCAGGAGCAGGAACTGTGTCACACCTCCCATTATGCAGCCATGCCAAACCTGGCATTGAGGAACTTATAAACTGATGTCACTAGTAACTCAACTAATCTAAATTTCTCCCAGCAGTGTTTATGTTTCCCTTACCCACTTCTTCATTATCACGTGTCATTTATTTTGCTAATAACTATTCTGAGTGCACTGACATGCCATTCCAATATAATATTATTATGCTTTGATTGTTTTGTGGATTATTTTTAATTTAAACTTGACATAATGAAGAATATCTGGTTCATGAAGTCCCAATGAGAGCTTGTGTATGTGTGTTGGCTTGTGGACATATCTGTGAGAAACTATTTTTGTTAAGTTAGCTGATGTGAGGATGATGGGGATAATTGTGTTTGCCATGATTTAATAGGCACAATGCCCTGTGCTGTGTGAAAGTGGAAAAATCAAGTTGAATATGATCAACCAAGCAATTGAACATGAACATTAAATAGGATTTGGACTCTGAAAATTATTTTGAAAATTGACAGTTGGAATGTATATTAAATTACCATAGAAGAAGACTTCAGAAACAAAGAACAGAGGTTATAGTTTAAACATATTATTGTTGGCCAGAAATGGTGTCAAACAATTTGGTGTTTGCCCTCTGGAAGCAGATTTTTGGGTCAGGGGCAACTGTATCCTACACAGTTTAGGATATTCCAACCAGGGTTATGAAATGAGATCCCTTCTCAAACAAAAGTGAGAGGTTTCTGTACTCAGTTGACGAAGATTGAGGTAGTGTGGTTAGTTTTAATCGTCAACTTGACACAATTCAGAATCACTTTAGTATAAAGCCTTCCCCCCTTTTGTATTCAAAATAAATCTCAAACAGTGTAGTATGGTAATGTGTCAGCCACTGCAACACATAACTTTTGTGCTTGAATTTGATCCCAGGGCAGGCTCAGTACTTAAGAGCACAGATTGCTCTTGCAGACAAATGGGTTTCAATTCCCAGCACCTCACAGAATATCCAATACCCTTCTCTGGATTCCTCATAAATTGCAGACACATGATACCAAGACATACATGGAAGCAGAACACTCACACTCACACACAAAATAGCATTAAGTAAACTTTCAAAAAGAAAAAAAAAATTGACCCTGACTTCCTGGTAGTAAAAACAGAGTTTAATATGATTACACATATAGTCTTCTTTATTATAAGGATAATTCTGTTTGCTTAAGTGTGTTACAATATTTTGATTTTTCCCATTTTATTAGATATTTTCTTTATTTACATTTCAAATATTATTCCCTTTCCTTGTTTCCCCCCCGAAAACCCCCCTTTTCCATTCCCCCTCCCCCTGCTCACTAACCCACCAACTCCCACTTTCCCACCATGGCATTCCCCTACATTGGGGCATCAAATCTTCACAGGACCAAGGCTCTCTCCTCTCATTGATGTCCCACAAGGCCATCTGCTGCTACATATGCGGCTGGAGCCATGGGTCCCTCCATGTGTACTGTTTGGTTGGTGGTTTAGTCCCTGGGAGCTCTAGGGTATTGCTGTTTCTCCTATGGGTCTGCAAACTCCTTCAGCTCCTTGGGTCCTTTCTCTAGTTCCTCCATTGGGGACCCTGTGCTCAGTCCAATGGATGGCTGTGAGTATCCACTTCTAGATACAAAATTAATTCAAACAGATCAGTGGCCTTCCTCTACTCAAAGGATAAACAGGCTGAGAAAGCAATTAGGGAAACAACACACTTCACAATAGTCACAAATAATATAAAGTATCTTGGTGTGTCTCTAACTAAGCAAGTGAAAGATCTGTATGATAAGAACTTCAAGTCTCTGAAGAAAGAAATCAAAGAAGATCTCAGAAGGTGGAAAGATCTCCCATACTCATGGATTGGTAGGATTAATAATGGCCACCTTGCCCAAAGCAATATACAGGTTCAATGCAATCTCCATCAAAATTCCAACTCAATTCTTGACTGAGTTAGAAAGGGCAATATGCAAATTCATCTGGAATAACAAAAAAACTAGGATAGCAAAAACTATTCTCAACAATAAAGGAACCTCTGGTGGAATCACCATGCCTGACCTCAAGCTGTACTACAGAGCAATTGTGATAAAAACTGCATGGTACTTGTACAGCGACAGACAGGTAGATCAATGGAATAGAACTGAAGACCCAGAAATGAACCCATATACCTATGATCATTTGATCTTTGACAAGGGAGCTAAAAACTTCCAGTGGAAAAAAGACAACATTTTCAACAAATGGTGCTGTCACAACTGGCGGTTATCATGTAGAAGAATGTAAATTGATCCATTTTTATCTCCTTGTACAAAGCTCAAGTCTAAATGTATCAAGGAACTCCACATAAAACCAGAGACACTGAAACTTATAGAGGTGAAAGTGGGGAAAAGCCTCGAAGATACGGGCACAGGGGAAAAATTCCTGAACAGAACAGCAATGGCTTGCGTTGTAAGATCAAGAATTGACAAATGGGACCTCATAAAATTGCAAAGCTTCTGTAAGGCAAAAGACACTGTCAATAAGACAAAAAGGCCACAAACAGATTGGGAAAGAATCTTTACCAATCCTAAATACGATAGGGGACTAATATCCAATATATACAAAAACCTCAAGAATCTGGACTCCAGAAAATCAAATAACCATAATTAAAAATGGGGTACAGAGCAAAACAAAGAATTCTCAACTGAAGAATACCGAATGACTGAGAAGCACCTGAAAAACTGGTCAACATCCTTAATCATTGGGGAAATGCAAATCAAACAACCTTGAGATTGCACCTCACACCAGTCAGAATGGCTAAGATCAAAAATTCAGGTGACAGCAGATGTTGGCAAGGATTTGGAGAAAGAGGAACACTTCTCCATTGCTGGTGGATTGAAAACTGGTACAAACACTCTGGAAATCAGTTTGGTCGTTTGTCAGAAAATTGGACATAGTACTACCAGAAGATCCAGCAATACCTCTTGTGGGCATATACCCAGAAGATGTTCCAACTTGTAATAAGGACACATGCTCCACTATGTTCATAGCAGCCTTATTTATAATAGCCAGAAGCTGGAAAGAACCCAGATGTCCCTCAGCAGAGGAATGGATACAGAAAATGTGGTACATTTACACAATGTAGTACTACTCAGCAATTAAAAACAATGAATTTATGAAATTCTTAGGCAAATGGATGCATCTGGAAGATATCATCCCTAATGAGGTAACCCAATCACAAAAGAACACACATGATATGCACTCACTGATAAGTGCATATTAGCCCTGAAATTTAGAATACTCTAGATACAATTTGCAAAGCACATGAAACTCAAGAAGAAGGAAGACCAAAGTGTGGGCACTTCATTACTTCTTAGAATGGGGAACAAAATACCCATGGAAGGAGTTACAAAGTTTGGAGCAGAACCTGAAGGAATGACCATCCAGAGACTGCCCCACTTGGGGATCTATCCCATAAACAGCCACCAAACCNAGANACTAGGCAGATGCCAACAAGAGCCTGATATAGCTGTCTCCAGTGAGGCTCTACCAGTGCTGGGGAAATACAGAAGTGGATGCTCACAGTCATCCATTGGACAGAGCACAAGGTCCCCAATGAAGGAGCCAGTGAAAGTATCCAGGGAGCTGAAGGGGTCTGAAGCCCCATAGGAGGAATAGCAATATGAACTAGCCAGTACCCCCAGAGCTCCTTGGAACTAATCAAAGAAAACACATGGTGAAACTTGTGGCTCTAGCTGCATATGTAGCAGAGGATGGCCTAGTCAGTCATCAGTGGTAGGAGAGGTCCTGTGATAGTTCTATGCCCCAGTATAGGGGAATGCCAGGACCAGGAATGGGAGTGGGTTGGCTGGGGAGCAGGGGGAGAGGAAGAGGATCGGGAATTTTCGGAGGGGAAATTAGGAAAGGGGATAACATTTGAAATGTAAAGAAAGGAAATATCTAAATAAAAAAAAAAAAAGAAGGTGAAGGTACTCAGATTAATTGCATTAACAAAAGAAGTCTCAGCAACACCGCTCATAGACTTTGTTCTCAGGTTAAGTCTCATGAAGAGCATTTAAAACAAGTGCAGCAAGCTTAGAAAAGTATAAAATATGTGGCTTGAGTATTAAAGGAGTACCAGGAACTGAGATGGAGATGAATTCTGTGTTCAAGGAGATAACAAACTAAGGGAGTGGGACTTTTGGGCACGATCCTACCCAGCTGAGTTTAGATCCAGGCATGGTGGTACACACCTTTAATCCCAAGAGACAAAAACAAGCAGATCTCTGAGTTCAAGTCCAGCCTGGGCCAGAGCAAGTTCTAGTTGAACAAAAGCTTAAATTCAGTCATGGTGGTACACACTTGTAATCCCAGGAGACAGGCATGCAGATCAATGAGTTCAAGGTCAATCTACAGAGCAAGATCCAGGACAGCCAAGCTTAGGCAGTGAGGGAGTTGGGAAACAGAAAGCTAGTGATAATATAATAGAACAGGGGGCCATGTTCCATCCCCAGCAAGCATCTGAACTTGGCAGCTTTGACCATGTGTCTCTGGCTTTAAAGTCAAGAGGAGAAGGAGACTATGGGGATGATTTATGCTGGTTATCTGGAGCTAAAAAAAATAGTTGTTATTAAGAGAGACCAGCATCACTGAGGTGATATCTTCTTGGAAGCATTTTCTGAGAGCACAAAGAAGCTGTGTTCCAGAGATAACTAAGGTTTTACCTCAAGCTGCATCTGTACTTGGTAATGTGTAAGAGTCACCCAGGTGGTACTGGTTTAGAAGGCATGAGAGGGTTATGAATAGCCGCTGAGGCTTGGCCTGGTGGTCAAGAACAGGGTAGTTTGGGGCATACCCTGGCCCATCCTCTGGCTCAAAGAAGAAGAGAAAGGAGGATGGGGAAGGATTATTGAAAGGGGTGACCGGGAGGGGGGCAGTGAGCAGGATGTGAAGTAAATAAGTTAAAAAATATTTACAACAACAAAAGTGTAAGACTCCCGAAAACAGGGAGACACTTGCTCTAGTCTCAGCATGGCGAAGACACCCCCCCCGGGGGGGGGAACTCACAAGAGACCGGCCTTGATGCAAATCACATGAGGCTTTATTTGTGGTGCCAGAGCTCTGGGGACGACTTGTATCCCACATGGGGTAGAGTGGACAAGAAGGTGAGAGGGACCTTTCTATTTATGGACCCTCCAGGGGGAAGAAGGGAGGAGGGAATAGGGGATTTTCAAATCACATGGCCTTGGGCCATCAATCTGACAAGTTTTAGCTTCCTGATTTGAGATGATTAACAAAGAATGGGTATAGGAGGGGTGAGGGGTTGGAGTCCTGTACAGGAGCAGGTTACCAGGGAAGTTTTTCACCTGTAGCCTAGCAACTAAAGCCCACAAATTCTTGACAAAAAGCTATAACAATCGGCAAAATGCATGAGTTCACACAACAATCAGGGCCTGCGCAAACACAAATTCAAAAAGTATTCAAACTATACAAATGTTCCTAAGCTACTGGGGGGTAATAAACTTTTTCCCTTCACCAGCAATAGAATCTATTTCATCAATCTAGGGTTTTAATGATTTCTTTTATCTTGTCAAAGCCTTACAAAAGTATTTGCAACCAAATTCAAGGAGCATATTGAGAACATCGAAACTATGACTGAGTGGGCTTCATCTCAGAGATGCGAGGTGTGAGTAACAATCCAGAAAGTGTCATACATCATGTAAATAAAATTTAAGCAGAAAAAATTCACATAATATCTTCGATACCTATCAAAAATGCATTTAACAAAATTCAAGATGCCTTCATGATTAAAGACCCAGAGTCATTAGGAATAGGTGAAGTGTATCTCAAAACAGTAAAGGTGTTATCTGTTGAACCTATAGGCAACCTTAAGCTAAACAGAAGCAAACGGAGAGCTTTCCTTTTAATCCAGAAATTAGATAATAATGCTCAGTCTCAACATCTGTATCATGCTCAACATCCCTCATTCCTTCTTATACCATTTTTTAACCCTACCATCATTTGGATGTAGATGCATTCAAAGCAAGGGACATCGTTGAACTCCTATATCAGAGCTTACTGCATCTTTGTGTCCGTCAAATTCAAGTTAAAGACATCTCACCTATCCTCTTTCAGTTGTTAAACGAATATGTACTTAACTTATCTAGAAATGCTTGGATTATGATTGTTTCTAAACATCAGGATGGCCGAGTGTTTACCACCAGGGATAGTACCAAAAAAGTGCCTGCAATTCTTAAACTGGAGAGGAGTATTAGGATTGTGACCAAAACATTTATGGAATCAACTTTTATTGGATACAGGTCTTCCCGAGTAATAAACATAAAAACTCTGTACTAATAAATCTCACTTCTAGTCCCATAGTTTTAAACAGCATAAATAAAAAGAACATAAGCTACCTTCTCTAAGAAACACAACAGACGGGTGATATCACCTTAGTCACTATTTGCTGCTGATGCACACAAGTCGAAAATTACCTTCTGTTTTCATCAATGGATTTTATGTGTTTTATTTCCCACTTTAATGCTGCACTAGCCAGTCAGCTACTTTCTCTAAAACACTCTCAAGATATTCAATGAGTAAGGAGTAAATCATTGTCAAATATACTCTGATTATGGGACTCCTCAGCAATGACTTTTAAAGAGAGGAAGTGATTTAAGGTAGTATGTAGGGAGAGAATTTAAGAAAATAAGTGTATATTTCAAAAATAAACAGCAAATACCATTTAGTGAAGAAATTGAGGAGACTGGAACATAAATTTACAATCTGGTAAAAGGCCTTATTGATTTTTGTTTTAGTTTATTGAAAAACACTGAAAAAAATCACAAGGAAAGTGATATGTGATGATTATATTTTAAAAGAATCATTCTGCTTTTAAGTAGATAATTAGATGTAAATGGCTAAGCAGGGATGGACGAATGAAGTTGTTTTAGGATGTTATTGCTTTGGTCCCAGTGAATGCTGAAAGGGTTATAGATATGCTAATAAATGTCTGGTTTCAAAACAGTATTGATTCTGAAAGGAAGTATTTTATTTGCGGATATGCACAGACATTTCCAGAAGTTGACATGTTTTGGCCTACATCTTCATCAGTACAGACTGCTATAGTGAATAGCAAAGGCACAGTGACTTATACAGGACTTCTCAACTCCTCATAATTAGAAAGCTGGGGAGTCCAGATCCAGGCATTGTCATATTTGGTGTTTGGAGTTTGGCTTGCTTTCTGATGCATAGATGACTCCTTCTCTTGTATTCCCATATGGCAGAGAGGGGGCTCACTCTAAAGAGCACGTTGTTGTCACAGGGAAGGCTGTAAGCTCATGTCTAGTCACTTCCTCTAAGCTATGCCTCTCTCTTGCTTCCCACTAGAGTTACAATGTGTGGCTATGGATAAGCACTCGATCTTCAGTAGTCTAAATGATATGAAGAAAGATACACGAGTGAGATGGTGGACGTTTAAAAGGAGAGTTGTTAGGGGTCAGTTAGTCGATATTTACAGTTCAGATTGTTATGATTAGAGAGATGGAGAGACATTCTAAATATCTAATTTGAAATATCTAATATGCATCTGAAATAGAAAGGCTGAATTTATGACAAATGAAAGTTGAGGGTGTGAACATCTAAAATGGAAGATGCAAAGCTAGTAAGGAGACAGGGCAGGTGTGCAAAACATGAGGTGTTGCTAGAGTACCAATGCATGGGATGTATACAGTTTTTGAAACAACATTGGGTTTTATTGTATTGTCTCACAGGATATCAACTTCATGTGCAGATTTCTGGTAGTTAGTAGCTCTTATTGATGACGGTGGTTCTTAACTTTTCTAATTCTGACACCCATAAATATAGTTCCTCATATTGTGGTGACTCAATACACCTATTTATTTAGTTGTTACTTCATACCTGTTAATTATGAATCCTGATGTAAATAAATAATATGGGGGATATCTGATTTGTAACTCCTGTGAACCATTTATCCCCAAAGACATCACGACCCACAGGTTGAGAACCACTGCCCTATGATTTCCATGGCATTTGCCTAAAATAAGGCTACATTTTGATGCTATCAGTTGAAAACCAAAAGCAAAAAAAAAAATAAAAGCATATACTATTATGTATCACTAGAAATCATGAGGAAAGTGAGATGTGGGGAGAGTAGATTTAAGGGCTCAATACTGGCTTTCGGTGGTAGGGGTTTTGCTTTCGTTTTTCATTTTTATCTTGTTTACCACTCAGTCAACCCCAGAACTGACTTCATCAAGTATTCCTTCTGATTTTGTGATTTCTGCCAGAGAAAATGATGCACATATTTTCTTACGTGGTTCCAGGAAGAATTTCCAGGAAATCTGTATGCAACAGAAAATCTTGACATATCTGCTATAGATAGACCAGAAAATAATCGCCTTCCATCTCTGAACAATCTGAAACACACTTATGCTTAAATCTAACTGTAGTAAAAACAGTGGGAGTTTTCTGCTGAAGAACCAGTGGGTTGATACTAAGGCTGCCTGTCAGAAATAAAAAGCAAAAGATAATTTCTAATATAAAAATAGGGAGGAGTTGGCTAACACTCCTATTAGACCACTGTGGGTAATATTAGGAAGTTTTAATATGGATGACACTAGCATAGATGGGAAGACATAAATAACAAACCAAAGAAGTACATTTTGTTTTTAAGTCTCCTTTTAGTCTAATATAGTCACTTCAAAATTGGTCCCACTTGTATCATTTTAATGGGAGCATAAGTAGCATTGCCAATTTATTTGGTTTTCTTCACATATGCGATACCATTGTGCCAAATTCTGATTCCATGTTATAGGTGGAATATGCCCCAATCACACTGAATTTCTTTAATTCAGTTACATGGAAATCACATCTATTCTTCTCAGTTATGAGAAAGATACCTTTAACTGATTTTTTTCTATTGATAGAACAATGGAGATCAATTCCTTTCTACCATAAATGCATACAATCCCATCATTTTTGTCAGTGCACACAATCTTTGATGAACAAATTGTAGGGGAGAAAGATTACCATCTACTTCTAGGCAGTGCCGTTAATGCTGCATGTAGTTTAAAAGAATGAACAAAAGACCTTCATTTTCATCAATGGAATTTCAAAACTTTTCCCACTTCCTGAAAAAAGTGGGCGGGCATAATGAATAGACGTAGACTCAATTTAAACTAATAGTGGAATATTTTGTGGAAGATAAAAAATGTTATTCTGTGTTTAAAAACTCCTTTTAACCCGATACAGATGGTTCCCAAATAACTCCAAATAATCACGATAAACTTTTAAAGTCCACACATTCCTTTTTAAATTATTTTATTTTTAATTCATTTTTTACATTCCATATAAGCCTACATGCTCTTGTTTAGCTTTCTATGTTCTGAAATTAATCATTACAAAGTTTCTAAACTCATGACAATTTTTCATCACTCAAAAATATAGTAAAGAAAGATAAATCTTCAGGTTAACAAAGGATTCGTGGTATTTTTCAACTTTCCTCACAATAGCATAATAGCCCTAAACTGCGATTAAATAAACAACAAAACATTGTTATCTTCGTCTATTTACATCGTGTAAAAAGTGCATTTGGGTGCTTAACTTAGAAGGTCAACAAAGGGTTTTGTTTCTACAAAATAGAATTTGGAGTCTCACTCGGAATAGGGTTCCAATTGGCAACAGGTCTTGGGACTCTTTCAAGTCAGTTAAAAAGTCTTTAAACAGTTTTCCCCCAGCCCCCAGAAAAATCCATTAGGGGCGTAGAAAGAGGAGCAGCCGGCTTCCTACTCTGCGGTGACGAACTGGGAGGAGCTTGGCCGAGGCCCCGCCTGCCTCTCAAAGCACAAGCAAAAAGCGGGCGGAACGATTGGAGTGCGCATGCGTGTGTTCCACGGCTCCGGAAGTCGAAGTCGCGTCTGCGCAGGTTGAAACAGTTGCCGGGATTTTCGGTGATGTGTGGGAGAGTGAACGCTAGGGTGTTGGAGTTCTGGGTGTCAGCGCTGGAGGTCGGGCCCTGGATGATATGAGGGGTTGTTTACAACCACATTTGGGGGAGTTGTGGAGAAAGTGCGCTATGCGTTGGCGGCAGGGATAACTCGCTGTGTTCAGCATCCTCTCTCTCAGGGAGGCCACAAATTTCAGGTAGTCAAGCTTAAGGTACTTGCCGTGTGTGTGTGTGTGTGTGTGTGTGTGTGTGTGTGTGTGTGTGTGTGTGTGTTATTGGGAGCCTCAGAGGCTTCAGGTACTTGCCCAGGTGACAAGTTTCAGAAGAAAATCCTAAACCTGGTGCCCAGAGATCCACCGGCTTTTGCCGCAGAGTGCTAGGATTAAAGGACGGAGCTCCTCTGCCCTGCTACAGATCGGAAAACTGGCTTTTAAAAGTACTTTGATTCAAGCTGATACTTCCTGCCAAGGACACAAAAAGCAGCGTTTTGCCAAAGGACAATTTTGTTTTCAGTTTTTTTTTTCTTTCTTTAGTTATATTGAACAGTATTAATGAAGGATCTACTTTTAATCTGTTTTTTTTTTTCTTCGAAAAGTGGATAGTGACTTTATTGGTATGAGGTTCATATGGGTTTTAATCTGTTGTTTAATAAATACCCATATGGTTGTTTACCAAGAGTCCATGGGTGTGTGTGAGACAGAAAGTTTTAAGATGAAACCCAAAAGGAAAGTTGAAAGGAACTGTGATAAAACACGGTTTTGTCTGTACTTTTGACTAGGTAATTATTTTCTGAAGTTGACAGTGGGGCAGAGACTAAACTGTACTTTTTGTTGTGTTGACTTGACCTCATTGTCCTAATTTATGAATTTTTCATTTCACATTAGGAATTTTTTCCTTTCTTAAATTGTAATTGGTTTCTAAAACAACATTTTATTTTGCTGAGAGATCGTGTTACTGGGTTGAAAAAAAAAAGCTTGGGAAATTAATGAACTTCACCTTTTTTTTTTTCTGTATCTTTAATAAGGCTTAAATCAGGTTATGAATCCTACATAATTTTATTCCTCAGATTTTTTTTCCCAGATGACTTAATATTTACTAGAACACGGTATATTGAATTCCTAAAAGTCTGGTCCAAGTGAAATTCAGAGAAAGGTTCTCTAAAGATTAAGAAAGGGAATAGAGTATCCTGATTTCCTGACACATCCCATAGTACAGTAGACCCATACTGTATATTAAGGAGTACTGTGCCAGTGCAGGCTTTTAAAGGCAAGTGAGCATGCTTGCTGAAGATTGCTGTCATTCTCAGCCATAGATATTAGCAGCAAGTGTATCGTCAGCACAGGCTTGCACAGAGAGAGGTTCTGTTTGCGCACGTGTGTGTGTGTGTGTGTGTGTGTTGTATGTATGCAGTGGACTTTATGCAGGATGAGGCTGTAGCAGCGACCTTTGGGACCGTCATTCTCAGGTAGTCAGTCATATGTGAGAGGAACCCTTTCTCAGAACCTCCTATGCATTTTGTCAGGGTTGATGCTACTCTCTCTGGTAGTATCCCGAAAACTTTCTTAAAAGATAAGGCATTTCAAAGGCTTTCAGTTGTATTCAAACTTTTGCATGAAAAAATGTATATAGTTTGTAAAAGTAGTCATCTGTACTATTTTTCTCTTCATTTTAGGGAAAACTTTGTTATTTCTTCAGTTTTTGGAAGTTAAGCAGCTGTTTTGAAGATTAGACCTTAATAAGGTAATAATGAGGTGTATGTGTGCTACATTTCTGCTTAGCTTTCTGCTTACACTGTAGAAATAGATAACTTTCTATATGTATATCTCACAGGGACACACACATATATATGAGTGAATTTAATAGATAATACATTTGTAGTAGACAATGCCTCTCTAAGGAAAAGCTGCTTTCTCATCATCAAAGCTTTGCCGTAGTGTCTCCCTTGGCCGCCTCTCTTTTACTTAGTAGGCCAGACAGATTTCGAAAGGATCTCAAAGTTGGCACATGATGATACCAAAGATCAAATTCTCAACACAAAGATTTATTTGCACCAGAGGGACAAAGGACAGGGAATAAGAGACAAAAGATTGGGTATAGAGGACAAGGGATAAGAGAAAAGATTCAAGGGAGAAGGGAGGAAGGGAAATTTGCCCCAAGGGACAAAGGGACTGCCTCTGGATAGGGAGGAGACAGATATAGCCTCTTTGTAAATGGCAGTTTATAAACGTAAAAGGGGAAATCTTCTGTTAAGAGGAGGTTGTTTGTTTTGATTGGATAGGTTGATTAGGGTAGCCAAAAAATGGGGCTTATGATCGCTAGTCTTCCAATACTTTGGTAGCTGGAACTCAGTAGAGAGCCTCAGGGGGAGGAAGTGGCCAAATATGGGAATATTGGTGGCTAGCTTCAGGAATGTAATATCACAGTTTAGCAAGGTACAGGGAATGGGAGAGAAGGGGAAAAGGCAAAATCATTTGCTGACCTTTTCGCCATGTCTGAACTTGTGTTTCCCATGCTCTGGCGTGCTAAAGCCCTTCTCTCCTCTCACATCCAGGCTGCTAGAGTAGCTGTCTGTGTTTTCTGTTTGCGCTTTGAGTAACATGATGTAATCATCTCAGTAACTTACAGAGTTTGCCTTCATTATATAACTTTTTACATAGATGTCTTCATGTAGGGAGAATTCTCTCTCTTTGTTATTGCTCAAATAATCCTGCCAAGCAAGGAAAAAACACCTTGGGCAGTCAGTCCATTTCATGTAAAGCTTGTGAATTGCTTTGGATGGTCTGAAGCAGTGAGTGGGAATTGGAATGGATCACAGCTGTTACAACCAGCAGTGGAGTAGACAGCTTTATTAGTGCCAGGGAAGCAGTGGGGAACCAGACTTCATGATTGCTTCTTAGAGTTTGCACCATAAAAGAGAGAAGAAATGAAATAAGTAAGTATAAATAATAATGTAAGATACAAATATACTCTTGTTAAAAATTAAGTTAAGATTATGGACAATAAAGACATATTCAAAACCAATTTTATGAGGAAATGTATCTGTGATATCCATCAAGGAAGACTGATAGAAAATTGAAACTTGTCTCTGTTTGGTTTGGGATTTATAGTAGTTGGTTAGATAAATGACTGTTAAATTGTAAGGTTCAGGCAGGTTGAGAAAGCAAGGAAATAGGCTTAGTTGTGGACTTCAACTGTTTGATCTCAGAGAAATCATTCATTAATTAAAAAATCAAGAAGTACAAATGGGTATAGTATAACATAGGACAAACACTGGTATTTCTGGCCATCCAGGTTTACTTTGAATTGAATTTTATCAGATAGGCAAATCTGGTCTATGAGGAAATGACCAAGTCACCGTGAGAATTTTTATAAAGGAAACACAAACTTGTAGTTAGTATCTAATCCAGAAAAGATATTATAAAGGTAACTTCAAGTTATGGGCTCCCAAGGGTAAGCAATGTCCTCATAATCCACACTCTAATCCATTTGTGTTTGAATTTTATAAGATCTCATGTCAGACAGTACAGATGTAACTCAGACTGCCACCTTCTCCTGATAGCCTTCATCACCAGCAGACACAGTTTTGGTGCAGAAGGGTGAGATGCCCCTTTGTGTGAGAAAATGCTAATCATAGTGAATAGACAGTTCTGGAAGTGGTCACTGGGCTCAGTGCACAGAAGACTTCTCTGTGGTACATACTAAAAGCAGAAAGGGACTAAAGACCAGAAATTTATTTATATCTTTAGAATTTCATGCTAAAATTAGGTGAATAAGGTCAATAATATAGTTCAACAGATAAAAGTCTGAGTGTTTAAGTTCATGGGAGACAAGAATTAAAAGATGAAAGAAAATTAAAGGAGGATGACTTCATTACAGCTAAAAGCAAGGGTGGAAGGTGACTCTGTTTCTCCTGGTGTAAAACTAGTGAGTTCTTATGTAGATGTCTTAGATTAGTACCTAGGACTCATGTGCTGGATACTGACATACATATGTATTAGAGATTTTGTACTACTAATGAAGTATACTATCTCTACTCTAGATGTAGTTTTAGTTAAGTCATATTTTATTACCATGATGTCATCTGCTGCCTTGTTAAATGCATTCACTCATGTATCTCATTTATGTAAGTGGAGGCATTTATGTAAATAGAAGTTGCACTGAATAAAACTGTCCAAGCAATATTGTGAGTGCTTTTTTGATCATGGAGGGGGCATTACACTGGAGCAGCTATACTATTATCTGTAGGTGATGGAGACTCTCTAAGATGGTTGTTGTCTGAATCCTGTATTCAGTATGTATTAAATAAGTTTAGATGATCCAGGCTCTAATTTATAGATATGCATACTGTTTATTTTAAAAATGAATATGCAACTCATATTATGTTCAGAGTTATTCATACTTCTAATTGGTGAAAAATAACTTTCCCATGTGGGGCCCCATTGAAGTGTCTGGATTTGTAGTCTTGTCAGTAATAAGCAGAGGTAAATTGCATAGTTTTGATAGCATTTAAAGATTTTAAACTAATTTTATGTATTTGTGCACTTTTATTATGTTTTGGTTTTAATGGGACAGTGTAGTTGGATAGAATACTGTTTCTGTAATTCTGTGGGTGTAATGTTTATTCTAGCTGGGTTATTTGAGTTGCATGTGGAATTGGAAATGTTCTCAATGAATTGAATTTGTCAAAATAAACCAACAGTAGACAATCTAGCAGCAAATAAAAGTGTTAACAGTATACACAAGCTGTAAAAATGACACAGTAAAAGAAGGTATGGAGTTGAGGCTCTAATACACTCTTCTCCCCTTCAGAATCATTTACTACCCAATTAAAGTTGTCCATGGCAAAGAAAACAAACAACAACAGGAAAAAAATCATCAAAGGGGCAGATAACACAAAGTTCCTATGTGCTTGGATGTGATGTTGGGTTGTTCATCTCTTCCTCTGTGCTGTGAGTCTGATCTTGTTTAATGAAGTTACTATTAGGGGATAAACGTAGGCTTCTGTCTTTGGCCATTTTTTTCTCTAAGTAGGTTAGGGAACCTCAAACAAAACCCTCTGTATCTGCTGTTCCCTAAATGCTCTCTGTTTGATGTCCAAAGCAGAATATATTAGAACAGCAGAATATATAAAACAGTTGGATGCTTTAAATTAAACAAACAAACCAAAAGAAACAACAACCAGATTTCTGCTTTTAGAATGCCTCCGTGTATAAATGAGAGTCTTTTAAACCTGCAGTCATGATCTGTTATTCACAGAAATGCATTGTGAATGATATGGCCACTGAGTGACCCTCGTAGAGTGTGCTTAACAGACGAAGCTGCTGAGTGTTCATGCAACGGCCATCCTATATGAGGCTCCTTCTTGTTTGAAATATCCTGCCATCATATTTATTGATGCTTAGATAGACATGCAGACCTCATGTTACTGATTGCAGTTATTTCTACTTCTAGGTACTTTGATATGTACTTAAGTTCATTTTAAATAATGAATTGGCCCTTTTAGGGGAAATGGATTTTTCTCTTACCATTCTCTGTGAATGCATTTCCTTCCTCCTTTTCTACTTTCTTCCCTACCAAACCTGAGCTTCCAGGTCAACTTGATGGTTTTAGTATCACCAAAGGCCTTATATGGCCTGCAGTGGCCTTTTTTTGATATTAAAACATAATTAATTAGATTGAAGATGATCAAATTTATAGATGAAATGACTGTTATTTGGGGAAAGTCTGGGATGGTTCCGTGCAAGTGAAAAAAATGAGTATCAACGCCAATTTTCTACCTATGTGAACTTTTTTTTTTTTTTGGTTTTTTGAGACAGGGTTTCTCTGTATAGCCCTGGCTGTCCTGGAACTCACTCCGTAGACCATGGTGGCCTCCAACTCAGAAATCCGCCTGCCTCTGCCTCCCAAGTGCTGGGATTAAAGGCGTGTGCCACTATGCCCGGCGAACTTTTTTAAAAAAGATTTATTTATTATATCTAAGTATACTGTAGCTGTCTTTAGATGCACCAAAAGAGGGCATCAGATCTCATTACGGATGGTTGTGAGCCACCATGTGGTTGCTGCGATTTGAACTCAGGACTTTCGGAAGAGCAGTCAGTGCTCTTAACCACTGAGCCATCTCTCTAGCCCCCCTATATGAACTTTTTAAGTTATGTGCATGTGTGCGTTTGAGTTGGGGTGGGGTCTGTGCAGCTGAGTCGAGATGTCAATGGAAGCAGGCGGAGGGTGCAGTTTTAAGAGCCACCATAGGGATTTGAATGTTGATAAGTTTGCAGTTAACTATAATTCAAAAGATCTGGAGGTAACAAGCATACAAATAAACCTTTTCTGTTTTGTTTTCAGGGTTTGGGTAAATCTGCAAAGGGATTTTCCACAGAGAATGTCTTCGGTAAGGTGATATTTAATTTCATTTAGTATATACAGTGACATGAATCCATACACTTACCCATCTGCTTCATAAGTTGATCTACTTTATAGTTTGATTTCAAACTAGCCTACTTTTTATTTGAATTTTTCTATAGTGACAATAAAATAGAAAACGGATCTCTTTACCTTTTTATAAGATGATGTTGTATTATAGTCATATTTACCTAATATTTGATTGTTTTATCTTCATTATGTATAATATCTCTTCATAAGCTCTACAGACATAAGAAGAAAAAAGTCTTTGTGAAGACACTGCAGTTTTTATTAGTTTAAACCACAGGCAAATTAATTTCTTCTGTTTGTCTGCTTGTATTACAATCAGTTTTTATATACTATGATTTAACAGATTATATCCATAAAACCCTTTATACTTGTGATAATTTCTTTTAGAACCAATTTTTGTTTTTTATAAAAGTTTGGTGTCTAACGCAGCAGACAGAGAGCTCCCATACTCACAGCTAAGTGAACAGAAGAGAAAGCAATGTGTTGATAATGTTAATGTAATGGTACCCACGTTTATTACTTATTTATTTCCATTTCCGTGTATGTGTGTATGCCTGTTTCAGTTTTTGTGCACCACTTTTGTGCAGGTACTCACAGAGGCCAGAGGCATTGGATCTCATGGAACTAAGGTCATAGATGTTTTGTAAGCCACTCAGTATGGGTGCTAGAAACCAAGCCGTGGTCCTCTGCAAGTAAGAGGCCTTTAACCACTGTGTAGCTGGGAAGTACATGCGGATGCCAACAACTGATGGTCAGGTGTCTTCCTGTCTCTCTCTCCACCATATATTCTGAAGCATGCTGTCTCATCAAACTCAGAGCTTGCTAATTCTAGTTCTGCTGCTCAGCTTGCTCCCAGGATCCTCTGACTCAGTCTCCAGAGCATTGTGAGTGCAGGGGAGCTGCAAACCTATGTAGCATTGACCAGGGTACTCTAGCCTCACATAGTCATGGCCAGTGCTTCCTGCTGACCATCATCTCTCCAGCCCTGTAGGATGGATTTTCACATTTTAGGCAGTTATTGTGTTGCTTTTTATCCACTGCTGTAAATTATATTTCACTGAATATGATGTTTACTGATGGGGTTTTTGTTTGTGAGATCTGGTTGTGGTAGTTGTATTGTTTAGTTCTTTCTGGGCATTAAACCTAGGCTCTTGCAAATGACAGTCAATGCTGTCTCTGGGCTACTTCTTTAGTCCCCAGTCCTTGGATACACATTTCCTCACTCTATAACAAGCTTTATCTTAAGCCTTCAAGACATAATAAAAGCCTTTCATGTCTTTGCAAAATATAGATAGGGGACGCATATACTGAGTGGTTTTTGAAGATGTTAACAGATTATCTTTAGTGTATTATCATAGTTTATAATAAAAAGCCTCCAGCTGTCACATGAATATGTTTTAGTGTATTTAAAAGTGACTTCCTGTGATCTAATGCTGCAGAGGTTGGTCTTTGTGACAATTACTAAGAAACAAACAAACAAAGCCACCCAAACCAAAAAACTCTTAGCTTAACTGGGCTGGTGCATGCTGTGGTCCTAGCATGCCATTACTCAAGAGAATTAGGCAGTAGGATCACATACTGGGTCTCTCAAAGAGACTCTTTCTCAAACTAGAAAACAAAATCTTTTCGTAGCAACACTGGTCACATTTAAGTTCTGTATTTGGTATTCAGTTTTCAAGGTTCTACTGGGCAGAATATTCTTATTCTTATACTATTAAGCATAAAACAATGCAATGCCTCAGTAAGCACCATTACAGAAGGGAGTATGAGCTCATGTTACCAGCCTAGAACATGGGAAGCTGCTATAAAAAGTATATGCTTTTGTTATAGATACTAACATAGCTTTTTGCATCACCTCAACAGATTGCTTGCAGATCCCTGATGTAAAGTTATGTCCAAGTGCTTTTAAGTACAGTTTACTTTGTGGATTTTGTTTTGTTTCCATGCTACCACCTATCAGTGATACACATTTGCTCATCATTCCCCTTACCTAGCCCTGTTAATTCTTCCCTAAATATGTTTGTCTCTTAAATTCAAAATGGTTTCAGTGCCTCCTACCTTCTATAGACTACTCTTAGGTCATCACTACTCTTAGGGACATCACGTTGTACTGTCATCAAGGAAAACAAATTGACTACTTGTTTACTTGGAATTAATTGAGTGAATTTATGTGTAATATTTACAGATAATTTTTATTGAAGGATACATTAGCCTAACTTGTAAGAGAATTGAGTATATATATAAATTAATGTATTAATTTATATTGAAAATAGTAACTTACCTATTAAATGGGTAGTGACTAATTTTTGTGGAATGATAAATTAATAATTTAAAAGTTTTTGTTTGTTCATTTGAGTAGATAGTGGTTCATATCCCTAGACTCTGCTAGCTCTCCCATTCATCACAGTCTCAGGGACATGCTTGTTATACTGGATCCATTCTCAGAGCTTAGGCCCAGGGTTTGCTTTCTGTTTCTTTTGCTGAGCTCCATGGTAATTGATGGGCTCCAGGTCCTTGAGCACAGAGCTCTGGTCGCCCCCTGGGCTTCCAGAGCTGCTCTCACTCATCTCCACCAGGAAGATCCTCTTAGAGCTGTAACGTTGATGATACACAGAGTTGAAAGGATTATCTTCCAGCTTGCCAGCTTCTAAATTTTAATGGATTTTTTTGTACTTTCTTGTTAAAGAAGTATAATTAGTATTTAAGCTGTTATAGGCTGATGCATTGATTTCAATAGATGAACTAGTTGCTATCAGTAATATAATCTTCTGAAGCTGTATATTGTTTTTTTATGTTTTAAACCATACATTTTATTGAAAATACTTAATTTGGCTAATTTAAAAATATGAATAAAATAATCAAACTTTTTCATATAAATTATCATTTTGGTTTTGCCTACCCTTTTCTTGATGACCAATTTTACTTGAGAGTAAGGACTGTGACGCCCCCTGGTGGTCAGTCACTTACAACACAGCTAAGTCTGTGAATCTGCCCATTTGTATGTAATTCCTGAGTGAATGACTTAAGTGAATGATTTTGGTCTCCAGGAAACACATCCCCCCCACTGACACTTAGCCAAGCTCAGCAAAATGGTTCCTCCTAAGTTTTTATTTTATTTTCTCTGTGTTTGTTTGTTTCTGGTTTTCATTTTTACACATGGTCTAATGTAGCCCAGGCTAGCCTGGAACTCACCATATAGCCAAGGGTGAATGTGAATTTCAGATTCTCCCATATGTACCTTTCTCTAGTGCTGACGATAGGTGAGCCACCAAACCTGGCTTTAGGGGGTGCTAGGGATAGGACCAGGGCTTTCTGTATGCTTGACAGCACTTCACCAGATAAGCTGCATCACTGACTTGTTAAAGACAGAAAAGCCCATCAATATAGAAAAGACAAGGCTAACAGGACGGTGAGGAGGCAGTCTGCCAGGGCAGGGCAGCTTTGCCAGTGCCAGGTTTGCCACTGTTTTTCTTCTTTTCCTCTCTGGTTTTGTTTTTGTTTGTTTGTTTTTGGAGACACGGTCTCACTAAGTAGCCTTGGATGTCCTAGAAGTCACTATTGTAGGCCAGGGTGGCCATGAATCACAGAGATCCACCTGCCTCTGCCATGAATTTGTGGCAGTCCTCCTGCCTCAGATTTCCAAGTGCTGGGATTATAGGTGTGAGCTATCATGCCCTTAACACCATCTTTACTAAAATTGATGCCACTACTCTGGAAAACTCCATACCTACTTTGTGGGCACAGGTGACCGTGCCTCAGGTCTCCAGAAGCCAACCCTGAAATGAGACATCGACACAGCCTAAGCACATTCTCCAGACCAAAACACTTTAGACTTGAGGTTCTTCAGTTCTCCCTGTATTTTATGAGCTCTCCTGTTGCTGTCACGGACTTCATACAGCATGGCCAGGTCCTGATTTCCATGGGTGTTGTTCATGGTTGCCTTATAGAGCATTTATTTGCTCCAGGTCTCTCAGCTTCTGTCGGAGAACCTTAATGTCTGTCTTGAAGCCTTCTACTTCAGGATTCGTTGATGCTCCAAAGCCTGATAGCTCTTTGTTATTATCTGTAAGTGCTTGCCCATCTTGCGATCCTTGAAGATCTCTCTTCTCACTCCTTCTTCCTCCTGAATTCGAGCAAGTTCCTCTTCTAGGGAAATGCACTGTTCTTAGTACATGTTGGATAGCTTTTTCTCTTGTATTAGCTTATCCTTAGGAGAATTAATATATTCATTTTGAGCATGATGACTCTCGTGTAAAATGGGAACTACTTTTCCAAGTTTGTTTATTTCTTCTTACACTGTGCTCTATACTGCATAATCTTTGACTTCAGGTGATCTTTCTCAAGCAGCCATACCTTCTCTTTATTTTGGTTTTCAAATTTTAGTTGTAGAAAGTCCTTAGTGCTCTCGTAAAGCAGTTCTTGGGTATGATGGAGACTCTTGGTCAGCTCCTTTTTTCTCTTGGTTTCTCTGGTGCTGAACTTGGATCTCCTTGACTCCGATCCATGAGCCCTGCAACTTGCTCTCTAGAAAGCTTCGTCTGCTCTGCCATCTGCGCCTGAAATGCTTCCACCTGCAGGAGGAGTGTCTCTGTGTCCCTCTGGTAGCGCTCAGAAATGTCCTCCTTGTCCTTTATTCTTACTCGTCTTCTGCTTACTTCAGGGTCTGCTTTGGAAGCAGAAGGCTCACACATACCTGCAGCCTGGAGAGTCTTCAGGAGAATGCTGACTTTGTGGGGAGGCTCCTTATGAAAATAGGTCACTTCACCAGCGTCTGGTCCGGCAGGAGCTAACAGACTCTGAATCTTTTCTTGTCTTCCAGTTCTCTGGTTCTTAGTCGGTCTTTTTCTGAGTAGAGTCGTAAAACATGTTCCCTTTCAAGAGAGGCCCCTTGGTCTTGCAGACTTTATATGCCCCATACAGGGAAACGCCAGGGCCAAGAAGTGGGAGTAAGTGGGCAGGGGAGCAAGGTAGACATTCGGGATAGCATTTGAAATGTAAATGAAGAAAATATCTAATAAAATAATTAAAAGACAAACAAACAAAGAAAACCCACGTTCCCTTTCCTGGAAGAGGCAGACCTGCATATGACCTAGGACTTTCTGCAGTTCCGCAGTCTCTTCCTCCCTCTGCTGCAAGTTCCACTCGTGCTTATGCTGCTCTTCGCAAGCTTCTCTGTAGAGCTCTAGCTTCTTCAGCAGGTCTTCGTTCTCTGCCTCACAGTTAGCCATTTTCTTCTGATAGTACTCTAGAAGCTCCTGAGAAGGGCAAAGAACAGCCAGGAGATCCTCGACTGAAGGCAGGGGCGTTGACTCCGTTGAGTCTGCCATTTTCTTCCACCTGTTGATATCACCAAAGCCATTGCCAGCACCATGTTTGGAGGCAATTGATATTAGGTTTAGAGGTTCAGTCCATCATCATCAAGTCAGAAACATGGCAGCATCCAGGCAGGCATGATACAGGAGGAGCTGAGAGTTCTACATTTTCACCTGAAGGCTGCTAGCAGAATGCTGAAGCTGTACATTGTTATCTATTATCACTACCTCTTTCCCCAGGAAGTCATTTTCTTCAGGATAAATCTTTTAAAGTGAAATAGTATAAGCTTGGTAATTTACAGGTGTTATTATAATATTGAAAAATGTAAATCACCTGCTAAATTCTGTGAAATTCACCAGCTATTCTTTCTTTTTTTAGGCCCCAGTAGCACCTTCTAAATATACACCCCTAAATCTACTTAAGGAAGGCACTGTTGTCAATGTCTGTGGTGTTGTGAGGTTCTTTAAGCCTCCGTACTTAAGCAAAGGAACAGGTAAGTATTGAGATGTGGGGTGTTTTATGGACAAGAGCTCTGTTGGTGAACTCAGGACCACAACTCCTTTTGCAACCTGGGTCTCAGAACACTTTCAATCCTAATTTTCAGATGCCAAGCAATACCGATATGTGTTCTTTGGTCATTTTAATTTATGAAGTGAATGTAGTCGTTAGATTTCTGAGTTTTGCTCAGCACAATACAAATATAATTTTGCAAAGATGTTAAGTAACATGAAAACATAAGTATTAAGTTTGTGTATGAAGGTAAATATGTTACTAAATACTGAACATTTCAGTACTGTAGCAGTCGCGCATCATTCACTCTCAAGTCTGGCACAAAAATGAAAAACAGGTAGAAAAACCAAAAACCCAGATAACTATAGCATGCATTAATGGATAAAATGTGTAGACTGTCTCAAGATGATAAGGTGTGTTGGGAGAGGAAGTGAAAGAATATTTTTGTGTGATGAAATAATTCACCTGCTGACCATTCAGCCTCTGCATCATCTCCTCCCTCCAGTCCCTGCCCTGACTTCCATCAGTGAGACTGTAAACTATATGGTGAAATAAACTCTTCATTCCCCAAGTTGCTTTTGGCCATGGTGTTTCATCACAGCAATAGATCCCCAACTATAAAACATTCCCTACCTTGATTTCTTTAATTCTTCAGTAGGAGGGCATATGTTCCGATGCACTTTTTCTTTGATAAGTAAGTTTTAAGTGTCAACATTCCTTTATTCTTCCTTTGAACTTGAGAATCTGCACACGATTGCAAAGCATTGAACAAAATAGAAAACAAGGAGAATCAAATGATTTTGAATTTCTCTGGCTGTATATTGGTAATATTCTACCACAAATGGGACTGTTAACTCTTTTCTCATTCATTATAAAAACTACTGGACTGTGTCCTGCTAATTCTCTGATCTTAGGATGACAGCATAGTTGCATTGCATCTGGTTGTCAGTATTTTCAGAAAGGGAATATTTTAGATCACATCTTTTTTTACTGTGGGAAATATTTCTTTAGAACTTCATTGCTTTGTTTGTTGTATTAGTCAAGGTTCTCTAGAGTCACAGAACTTATGGATAGTCTCTATATAGTAAAGGAATTTATTAATGAGTTACAGTCTGCAGTCCAATTCCCAACAATGGATCAGTAGAAGCTGTGAATGGAAGTCCAAGGATCTAGCAGTTGCTTAGTCCCACACGGCAAGCAGGCGAAAGAGCAAGAACAAAACTCCCTTCTTCCAATGTCCTTATATGGTCTCCAGCAGAAGGTGTAGCCCAGATTAAAGGTGTGTGCCACCACACCTTTAATCCCAGATGACCTTGAACTCGGAGATCTCCCGGTCTTAATCTTCTGGAATCCATAGCCACTATGCCTCAAGATCTCCATACCAAGATCCAGATCAGAAACTTCTATCTCCTAGCCTGCAGATTAGGGTCACTAGTGAGCCTTCCAATTCTGGATCGTAGTTCATTCCAAATATAGTCAAGTTGACAACCAGGAATAGCCACTACAACTGTTATGCATTCATTTAAAATGCCTACATTAATTTATTTTGTGGGGTATTTGATGAGGATGGATTTCTTTCTACTTTTTTGACTTTAAAGTGATTAAAAAGTTATTACTTCTCTAGAAAATCATAGAATATTTATATTTATTTCCTTTTAAATTTTAAGGTTGATTTTTGCAGTTTGATAGTTATCTTTTTATTAAAAGACAACAATAGGGGAGAGTAATATTTTTTTGGTATTCTTCAGTAAGCATATTCCTTTATTTATTTATTTATTTTTTGGTTTGTCGAGACAGGGTTTCTCTGTATAGCTCTGGCTGTCCTGGAGCTCACTTTGTAGACCAGGCTGGCCTCAAACTCAGAAATCTGCCTGACTCTGCCTCCTGAGTGCTGGGATTAAAGGCGTGCCATATTCTTATTTTAGAAGCACTTTCAATTACCTCAATTTGTTTTATTTTTTTCACCAGATTATTGTTCCATTGTCACAATTGTGGACCAGACAAATGTGAAGTTAACGTGCATGCTCTTTAGTAGAGACTACGATACCCTTCCCAGCATTTATAAAGTTGGAGACATTGTTTGCTTCCAAGGACTGAAGGTGTGCTTTATACTTTCTATAGTCACCATATACTGGAGAAGAAGTCTGCTAGTAGTAATTATATGCCTCTTCAGAGAGAGACATTAAACATTCCAAGAGACAAATGTAAATGGTGTCAGGCATCAATTAATTAAGTAATCACCTGATCTCTCTCCCAATGCATGCTTTAGAAACTGTGATGGGGCCTAGATCCAGTTTGTCCTCTTATTCCAAATATAATCGATGTTATCCAGTTTCCATGTAGAATTTGTCAAAGATGAAAGCACAGATCTTTGTCTCTCTTTAATTTACTTTTATTTAGGTTTGGGTCTTACTGTTGCTCTCGCTGACTTCAGACATCTGAAATGTGAGCTGTGTAGTCTTGATAAGCTGAGGAGGGGAAGATTAAAATTCAATTCAACTAAAAGAACATGATGCTTCAGGACAAGGCACTAAAGAGTAAAGGCTATGCGAAACATGCCATAAGTCTGTTTTTTACCCATGGGTACTTGACTGAAAGCTATGCTGTATAGGTAGGGCAAGGTCACGTAAGGATTATAGAACCAGAGAACTGGAGAGATGCAAAAGTAGGGGCGCTTCAGGGCCAGCTTAGTGAGGCTTAAATAACTTTATACCTTGTTAACAATTACTATTTTTTCTTAGTTTGTGACAAATTATTATCAGATACAACTTAAAAAGGAAAGTTCAATTTGGCTCAGTCTCATGGTAGAGATGTTGGTGGCATTGTTCCTCACGTGGCTGCCAGAGCAGGAAGCAGAGAAAACAGGACTAGAATTAGAGGTGGTGGATACCTTGTTCCAACACCTAGGGTCACATTCCATAGCAGCCACATGCATTACTACCACAGGAGCGTGTGGCAGGCCTTGCACACACAGTAACAGGTACTTCGTCCAGCTCAGGTAAGAGCACCGAGCCTTTCCTTATCTCACAGAAGCCCTTTTCGTGTAGGAAGGTTTCTCCTGCACCTGTGTCAATCTACAGGTTCCCCAAAGAAGGCTGTTTGTAGGATGAGCCCCACTGGAAAGAAAGGGCTTTGTGAAATCCTTGAATGTCATACAGATTCACCCTAAGAAGGTGTAACTTAAGTTTGTCCATTTCAGGAGCTCAGCCAGTGACTTGCCAAAATGAACAAAACTCTGCCCGTCATGGGGAGGTAACATAGTTCAGAACCATTTCAGTGGAATACTACAGTAGCTAATTAAGAAGAAAAACAAAACACTAAACATGAATAGAAGAACTTAGAAGATAAGTTTTTAAAAGCAAGTGGAATTTGCAAACAAATTTCATAGGGACCCAGATATATGTCTATTAAACAATAGATAGTAGATATTGTAACTTTTTCCTAAAAGATTAAGCAAAGTACTTTCAGCAAATTAAAAGCAATAGTTAAATGAATAAAAAGAAGCATAGAAAAAGAGAAATATACTCTGTAAAAGAAGCAAGTGTAAATTGAATATGTAACAGGAAAAGCAAATGAAAAATATACTTCATTGGTTAGTAAGGATTAGATGTTGATGATAGATCCAAAGACATTACCATGTATGAAGAATAAGTACTAGACAAAAATAAATAGACCGCAGTGGACTTTTGGGACAATATCTGGTAATGTAATCTGTGATTTAAGATACCCAAAGAAGAGAGGTGAATGGGGTTATACAGGTGGGAGAGTTTGTACGCGCACACCCCCCCACACACGGCACACATGTATCTACATGCATACACATATCTAGTCTTGAAAAGTCAAAGCAGTGGGGGACCATACTCTATACAGAGAACAGTAGCAATGAGTGTTGATAATTAATTTACCTATATTTTTATGTCCTAATAAAATATTCTTTAGTATAGTGGGGGCTTTTCATCTAGAAAGTTGTTTAGGGTTGACAAAGTGAGAGTGAATAAATATGAAATTTTTTTATATTCTAGTAATTTCACTAAGATAAATTATTATTTTAAGCATGAACAATCATGTAAGATGATAGGGGCAACAAGTGCTATTGTGTAGGAGAGTGTGCAAAGGGCAGGGGTTGGGAAGCAGGAAGTTTCTGGTAAAACATAAAGGGTTTCAGTGCAGACTAAGACACAAGGAGCCATTTTTACCCAAGGGAGTAAATGAAACGTTAAGAATTCCAAAGGAAGCTGTGCGTGGTGGTGCACGCCTTTAATCCCAGCGCACTCGGGAGGCAGAGGCACGCGGATTTCTGAGTTCGAGGCCAGCCAGGTGTATAAAGTGAATTCCAGGACAGCCAGGGCTATACAGAGAAACCCTATCTCGACAAACCAAAAAAAAAAAAAAAAAAAAAAAAAAAAAAAAAAAAAAGAATTCCAAAGGAGGAGAAAACAAATGGAAAATAGGAAGCAGTTGTTGAAAAGCAGAGTCAAGGAAATAAGGGAAATCGCTTTGTGCAGAGCTCCTGCACCAATGATGTTTTTATAGTGAATGTGTTCTGCTTGCCAGAAAAGCATAAAAATAAAAAGCAAGATTATGTGCTGCCTACAAAGAGCACTTTGAATATGAAGATACAAATTAGAGCTAAAACAATAGGAAATAAATTAGCAAGCAATAAGAAAATAAAATAATGATATCTTATTATCAGACATAAAGTACTACTAGAGATTTGCGAGGAAAAAGGGAGCATTTTATTTGTACTAGAACTAGTTCGTTAAAAAAAAATACTAACACCACATACTTGATAGTTGTTCATCTAATAAAGGAGCCTTAGGACTCAATGCAGCAGAAGTTGTTTGGACATGGTCCAGCATGCTTGGTCCCAAGGATGGGTTAGCCTCTGTTACATGTGATTGCTTTCCACGTTCGTGGATTCTAGATGTAACTATACCACATAAGTAACTGTCATAGCATACTTTATTTAAAATCATACTTTAATAAATTAAAACATAAGTGTAAGAATGCAAGTTTGGTAGAATCAGGGTAACTATTAAAAAGTAAATTTTAGTTTTTTAGAATTTGCAGCCTTGTGTAATCTGATACAGCATCAGTTGGTTGTATTGTTTCATGAATTAATTCAATAAGGAATAATAAAGATCTGCTCTGCTCACACTAAAAATAAAAACCCTTTAACATCTGAAGTTTTTGGTTTCTGAATTTTATATCAGCTGGGTTTTTTGATTTCTACTTTTGTCTCACATTCTTAGATCCAAGCATATAAAAATGAGCTTCAGGGAATCAGCAAGTTTGGTTTTGCATCTTTGACATTTGATGGCACCTTAGGGGCTCCTGTCACACTGCGTACTTTAAGCAAGAATTTTAACTTCACTGCTCAGGACTACAGTATGGTAGAAGCCTTGCGGACGTGGGCATCCACACACATTTCAGCTTCTTCCAACTTAGTGCAGCTTTCTGATGTTCAGCCCATGCAGTACTACGACCTGACCTGTCAGCTCCTGGGCAAAGCACAAGTGGATGGAGTGTCATTTCTCCTAAAGGTACGTTTTGAATACTTGAAACTGTACTTTTGTGCTCCTGTCTGTGGATATGGAGCCTGCAGCAATCCGATGGAGCATTTCCAGCCTGTCTTATTCAGAGTTAAAGTCTTGTTATTGTTTTCAGAAGTCCCCGTTCATGCAGCTCTACCACAATCTGTTCTTTTCCGCCAGAGAAAACAGATGTGAATTTTACAAACTTTGTGACATGCTAAATTTATTTCTTATTTTAATAATAAAATGCACATACTTCTCTTTAGTGAAACTCCTCTTTATTTCTGCTGCCTTAAGAAAGTCAGCTCTGTTGCCACCCATTTTCTTGCAGGGTCTACTGTCATTATGTTCTATGTGCAGTCATCACTGCATGGCTCATGGAGAAGCATAGAACACGGAGATATTTCTTGTCATTCTTGTTTTTAAATCAGCCAGAAAGCAGTAACATAATTGCCAATGAGTGACCTTCAGAAAGTAGTTAATTAATCATATTCCTTTTTTGCTTGTACTATAGAGGATATTTTAAGCAGCACCATATTGATCAAGGTCCTGTGCTTAATTCTATGTCATCTGTAATAATCAAACAAGCAATGGAGTATCATGGTCCTTAGATAAGACTCATGACTTACGTATACCACTTACTGCTGGCACATTTTAAAGGAACATTGAAAAATAGAAATCGCTGGATAAAATACCTGGAAATCACTATGTAGACTAGGCTGGCTTCAAAATCACCAAGATCTGCCTACATCTCTCTTCTCGGTGGTAGGAATTAATGTGTGTGCTAATACTCCTGGCCTCAGACATGATTTTTTTAAAATTAAATAATACAAGAAGAGGAATTATAAACATTATTCTTTCTAAATTATACTTGGTTAGTATGCAAAATAATATGTTTCCGCTTTTCAACCATGGTACAATACTAACTTTGCCCCCTCCTTTAGTTGTCATGATGTATCCATTTCAGTTTTCTTAGCAGCCATGTGTTCTAGTATCATTTCTGTTAAAAGACACTGATCATAAGCAGCTTAGAGGACAGAAGGCTTTATCTGGTTTAAACTTGTAGATTACAATCCTGAGGGAAGTCAGGGCAGATACTGAAGCAGGGTCTTCAAGCTTGCTATTCCACACTGAATTACCTCTAAATTTTAAATGGAGAATTCACGCAGAACTAAGGAAATATAGCACAAACCATGAAGAAAATATGCTATTACCTGTTTGTCGGCTTAAAGACCGGCTTATGCTCAGCCAGCTTTCTTACTTGGTTCAGGAATGCCTGCCTAAATGTGATGTTGCCCACCTTGGACTTGACGTCTTTTATCCATCAACAATCAAAACCCCACTGCAGATAGTATAGTACACAGAGCAGTCTGATCTTTGTAGATCAGACTGAGGCTCTTTTCTCAGATGATCCTGGGCTGTGTCAAGTTGACAGATAATCAGAAGATCATGTTTTACTAGTGGTTTAAGAATTATCTTTTTAATTACATTTATGTACATGGGCATGGCCATATTTGTTCAGGTACCAGAAGAGTGTGTTGAATCTTCTACTGGTGGAGTTACAGGCAGTTGTAAAATGCTTGACATGTGGTAGAAACCAAACTTAAGGCTTCTGAAAGAGGAGTATGCACTGTGAACTACTGAGTCACCTCTCCAACCTTCATTCATCCTTAAATATAACATCCATGCACTTTTTGTCTGTTAATTGGTTTATACAGTGTAGGTATTGAATAAATGCTTTTCAGTTGTAATCTGTTCAGACATGTTCTGGTTTCTTTTTTCTTTTTTCTTTTTCTTTTTTTTTTCGAGACAGGGTTTCTCTGTGTAGCCCTGGCTGTCCTGGAACTCACTGTGTAGACCAGGCTGGTCTCGAACTCAGAAATCCGCCTGCCTCTGCCTCCCGAGTGCTGGGATCAAAGGTGTGCACCACTACGCCCGGCTAACACGTTCTGGTTTCTTGTTATTTAGTTTGGATCAGATACAGTGTCATGGCTTTAGTGTTTTTACTTGGCTTCATATCTTAGGTTTTGGTAGTAAACAGAAGTCATGCATATGTGGAGCTGAGTGTGGTTGTGTAGTAGAAAGACATGTTTGTTCATAGAATAGAAAACTTGTCTACTCCAGGTTATTGTTTTGCTTGGTATCATATAGTGTTTTGTTTTGTTTATTTTCACCTCTTTCTACATTTTTACATAAGCAACAGTTTATATTTAGTCATTTCACAATCACAGAATGATGGACTTCAAGGTTTAAAGTATAAAAGGTACCAGTTTACATCTATTAATTTTTAAACTTGACTTTGTTTTTGCTTGAAGATTTTTAAGCTTTGTTTTACCATTCCATGGCAGGTATGGGATGGCACCAGGACAAAGATTCCCTCTTGGAGAGTCTGCATACAAGACATTGCTTTTGAAGGTGACTTAAGTCACATTCTGCAGCTACAGAATCTGGTGGTAGACATTGTCGTTTATGATAATCATGTCCAAGTGGCAAAATCCCTAAAGGTGATGTTTACTAGAATGATGCATGCTGATTTCTTTCTATGTTATTTTTAATTATACTTTTTGCTAATAATAATTATAATTACTATTAGTATTTATAAAGTTTTTTATTGGATATTTTCTTTATTTACATTTCAAATGTTATCTCCTTTCCTGGTTTCCCCTCGGAAAAACACCCTCCCCCTATCCTCAACCCCCTCCCCTTGATCACCAACACACCCAGTCCCACTTCCTGACCCTAGTATTCCCCCACACTGGGGCATAGACCCTTCATAGGACAAAGGGCCTTCCCTCTCATTGATGACCAGCTAGGCTATCCTCTGCTGGAGCTGGAGCTGGAGCTGGAGCCACGAGTCCCACCATGTGTCCTCTTTGGTTGGTGGTTTAGTCCCTGGGAGCTATGGGGGTACTGGCTAGTTCATATTGTTGTTCCTCCTATGGGCTGCAAACCCCTTCAGCTCCTTGGGTCCTTTCTCTAGCTC
>NC_034607.1:22809047-22811157 GCF_900095145.1 Mus pahari | reverse complement strand
TTGCTTAGCTCTGTACCCCATTTTTTAATAGGTTTATTTGTTTCTCTGGAGTTTTACTTTTTGAGTTCTTTGTATATGTTAGATATTATCCGTCTATCGGGTGTGGGATTGGTGAAGATCTTTTCCCAATCTGTTGGTGGCCTTTTTGTCTTCTTGACAGTGTCCTTTGCCTTACTGAAGTTTTGCAGTTTTATGAGGTCCAATTTGATGATTCTTGATCTTACATCATAAGCCATTGGTGTTCTGTTCAGGAATTTTTCCCCTGTGCCCACATGTTTGAGGCTTTTCCCCACTTTCTCTTCTATAAGTTTCAATGTATCTGGTTTTATGTGAAAGTCCTTGATCCACTTCGACTTGAGGTTTGTACAAGGAGATAAGAATGAGTCAATTTAGCTGGACATGGTGGCTCATGCCTTTAATCCCAGCACTTGGTAGGCAGAGGCAGGTGAATTTCTGAGTTCGAGGCCAGCCTGGTCTACAGAGTGAGTTCCAGGATAGCCAGGGCTACACAGAGAAACCCTGTCTCGAAAAAGAGAGAGAAAAAAAGAATGAGTGGGTCAATTTGCCTTCTTCTACATGCTAACCGCCAGTTGAACCAGAACCATTTGTTGAAAATGCTGTATCTTTTCCACTGGATGATTTTAGCTCCTTTGTCAAAGATCAAGTGACCATAGGTGCATGGGTTCATTTCTGGGCCTTTAATTCTATTTCATTGGTCTACCTATCTGTTGCTGTACCAGTACCATATAGTTTTCACTATTCTGGGTTTTTGTTATTCCAGATGAATTTGCAAATTGCTCTTTCTATCTCTATGAAGAATTGAGTTGGAATTTTGATGGGGATTGCATTGAGTAGGTAGATAGCTTTTGGCAAGATGGCCATTTTTACTATATTAATCTTGCCAATCCATGAGCATGGGAGATCTTTCCCATTTTCTGAGATCTTCTTCGATTTCTTTCTTCAGAGACTTGAAGTTCTTATCATATAGATCTTTCACGTGCTTAGTTAGATTCACACCAAGATATTTTATATTATTTATGACTATTGTGAAGGGTGTTGTTTCCCTAGTTTCTTTCTCAGCCTTTTTATCCCTTGTGTAGAGGAAGGCCACTGATTTGTTTGAATCAATTTTATATCCAGCCACTTAACTAAAGTTGTTTATCAGGTTTAGGAGTTCTTTGGTGTAATTTTTGGGCTCACTTAAGTAGATTGTCATATCGTCTGCAAATAGTGATATTTTGACTTCTTCCTTTCCAATTTGTGTCCCTTTGATCTCCTTTGTTTAATTGCGCTGGCTAGTTCTTCAAGCAATATATTGAATAGTAGGGAGAGAGTCGGCAGCCTTGCCTAGTCCCTGAATTTAGTGGGATTACTTCAAGTTTCTCTCCATTTAGTTTGATGTTGGCTACTGGTTTGCTGTATATTGCTTTTATTATGTTTAGGTTAGGGTATATTGAACCATCCGTATATTGAACCATCCCTGCATCCCTGGGATAAAGCCTAAATGGTCATGATGGATGATCCTTTTAATGTGTTCTTGGATTCGGTTTGTGAAAATTTTATTGAGTATTTTTGCATCCATATTGATAAGATAAATTGGTCTGAAGTTCTTTTTCTTTGTTGGGATTTGTGTGGTTTAGGTATCANAGTAATTATGGCTTCATAGAACGAATTGGGTAGAGTACCGTCTGTTTCTATTTTGTGGAATAGTTTGAGGAGTATTGGTATTAGGTCTTCTTTGAAGTTTTGATAGAACTCTGCACTAAACCCATCTGGTCCTGGGCTTTTTTTGATTGGGAGACTATTAATGACACTTTGTATTTTTTTTAGATGATAATGGTACTGTTTAGATTGTTTATCTGATTCTGATTTAACTTTGGTACCTGGTATCTGTCTAGAAAATTGTCCATTTCATCCAGGTTTTTCCAGTTTTTATGGGTAAAGGCTTTTGTAGTAGGATCTGATGATTTTTTCGATTTCCTCAGTTTCTGTTGTTATGTGTCCTGTTTCATTTCTAATTTTGTTAATTAGGATGCTGTCTCTGTGCCCTCTAATGAGTCTGGCTAAGGGTTTATCTATCTTGTTGATTTTCTCAAAGAACCAGCTCCTG
>NC_034607.1:22799121-22807722 GCF_900095145.1 Mus pahari | reverse complement strand
GAGTTTTGTTGGGTATAGTAGCCTTGGCTGGCATTTGTCCTCTCTTATTGTAGCTGCCCATGGACACAGGAACTGAGTTCCTGAGTGGGAGGCTGGAGCTGTAAGGGAGGAAACGGCGAGAGAAGAAACAAGGCAAAGACAAAATTTTTCTGATCAAAGCCCCATTTAACTAAGAGTCTGTGCTTATAAAGGGTGAAGTCCCATCCCCTGCCACGCCAGGGTTCTTGATGCTTTGTTGCCAAGTTGTTAGAACTAGGTCACCAACGGACAGGTTGTCAGCAATCTCAGCAATATCTCAGGAAGACAGGTTCAGCCTCTCATTGGGTAGTGAGTAGAGGCATCTTGGATAAGAACAGCACAGGTGACAGATCAATAGAAGGTCAGAAGACTCCCCTCTAGGTGGTCTCATTCACAGTTGCAGAATAGGTCTGAGTCAGCCTGCTCAAGGCTGGGGGAGGCTACATCTTAGGGTCTGTATTACATCTCTCAGCGTCTTCTGGATTTCATAGTCTCTGGGGAGAAGTTAGGTGTAATTCTGATAGGTCTGCTTTTATATGTTTCCCTTTATGCTTTTAATATTTTTTCTTTGATTTGTTTATTTGGTCGTTTGATTATTATGTGACAGGAGCAATTTCTTTTCTGGTCCACACTATTTGGAGTTCTGTAGGCTTCTTGTATGTTCATGGGTATCTCTTTCTTTAGGTTGGGGAAGTTTTCTATAATTTTGNTGAAGATATTTACTGGCCCTTTAAGTTGGAAATCTTCCTTGTCATCTATACCTATTATACTTAGGTTTTTGTCTTCTCATTGTGTCCTGGAATTTCTAGATGTTTTGGGTTAGGATCATTTTCCATTTCACATTTTCTTTGATTGTTGTGTCAATATTTTCTTTGGTATTTTCTGCACTGGAGATTCTCTCTTCTATCTCTTGTATTCTGTTGCTGATGCTCACATCTATAACTCCTGATTTCTTTCCTAGGATTTCTATCTCCAGAGTTGTCTTTCTTTGTGATTTCTTTATTGTTTCTAGTTCCATTTTTAGATGCTGGATGGTTTTGTTCCATTCTTTCACCTGTTCTTTCTTGTAACTCTTTAAGGGATTTTTGTGTTTCCTCTTTAAGAGCTTCTAGCTGTTTACCTATGTTTTCCTGTATTTCTTTAAGGGAGTTATTTATGTCCTTCTTATAGTCATCCATCATCATCATGAGAAGTGACTTTAGATCCATATCTTGCTTTTCTGGTGTGATGATGTGTCCAGGACTTGCTATGGTGAGAGAGTTGGGTTCTGATGATGCCACATAACCTTGGTCTCTGTTGCTTTTGTTCTTATGCTTGCCTCCCGCCCTCTGAGTATCTCAAGTGCTTGCTGCCCTCAATATATCTGATTGGAGCCTGTCCTTCCTGTAATCCTGTTTGAGTCAGAACTCCTCAGAGTCCAGCTTTCTCTGCTCATAAGTCTGGCTTGTGTGGCTTGTGACAGCTAATGTCTTTGATTTTATTATATTTTGTTAAAATAGGGTTGCCCAGGTTGGGTTTGAACCCATGGACACAGTCTTCTTCATAGTAGCGGCTTGTATCACAGCACTGGCTCCAAATGTCAATAGTTTTTAGTAGCCTACTATATTTTCCCATTTCAAATCTTCATTGAAAAAGCTTAAGTTCTCTAGTTAAAATTGTATTTTAGCACAAATTTAGCAAAATAGATGAGAATGTCTATAGGAGTGTGTCTATAGGAGTTTGTCTATGGTCAGCCCAGTGAGTGGCATGATTAGAATGTGTAGCCCTGTTGGTGTAGATGTGGCCTTGGAGTAGGTGTGGGTTTTTAATACCCTCATTCTAGCTGCCTGGAAGCCAGTCTTCCACTAGTGGTCTTCAGATGAAGATGTTGAATTTTCAGCTCTGTCTATATCATGCCTGCTTGGATGCTGCCATGTTCCCACCTTGTTGATAATAAATTGAACCTCTGACAATTAAATGTTGTCCTTATAATAGTTGTTTTGGTCATGGTGTCTGTTCATAGCAGTAAAACCCTAACTAAGACAGAAGTATGTATCAGGAGTGGGGTATTGCTGTGATAGGCCTAACCATGCTTTTGTTTTGAAGAATGGATTTTGGGGCTTTGGATTTGTAAAGCATTGGAATGCTTTAAGTGGAGCTGAATGGGCTATCCTACAAGGAATATGGAAAACTTTGTTGCTGTGAGTGATTTGAACTGTGTTGACCTGGCCAAGAGGTTTTAGTGGAGAAGAATTTCAATGTGTAGCCTAGAGACTGTTCTTGTGGTCTTTTGGTGAAGCGTGTGGCTACCTTTTGCCATTATCTGAAGAATCTACCTGAAGCTAAGTTAAAGAGATTTATATTAATTGCATTGACAAAGGAAGTCTCAGAAATGCCCATCATAGACTTTGTTCTCTGATTAATTCTCATGAAGACCATTTTGAATAAGAATAGCAAACTTAGAAATGAAAAATATAAAATATATGGTTTGAGTATTAAAAGTACATCAGGAAGTGAAATGGAGTTGAATCCTGTGTTCAAAGATATTAAATTGAATTAAGGGAGTAGTGACCTTGGGACAAGATCCCACCCACCTAAGTTTAGGTCCAGGTTTGGTAGAACAAGCCTTTAATCCTAGGAGGCAAAGACAAGCAGATCTCTGAGTTCAAGGGCAGTCCAAAACAGCAAGTTCTAGGTGAAGAAAAACTTAAATCCAGGCGTGGTGGATCACACCTTTAATCCCAGTGTTCGTTCAGTAGACAGGCATGCAGATCTCTGTGTTCAAAGTCAGTCTACAGAGCAAGTTCCAGGACAGCCAAGCTTAGGCAGTGAAGGAGTTGGAAAACAGAAAGCTGGTGATAATGTAATAGAACAGAGGGTTATGTTCCAGCTCCTGGAAGCAGCAGAACTTGGCAGCTTTGGCTATGTGGCTCTGGCTTGTTGAGGTTACTACTTCCTATTGGTTATAAAACTTTCAGGGATCAGAAATTATTTTTATTAGATCTCTTTTCTGAAATCATCTTTTTAAATAACTTTCAGATTGGAAACTTCCTTAGAATCTATAGCCTCCGTACCAAACTTCAGCCAATTAATTCAGAGTCCACAACTTCCTTGGTAAGACTCGAATTTCATCTTCATGGAGGAACTAGTTATGGTCGTGGGATCAGGGTCTTACCAGAAAGTCACTTTGATGTGGATCAGCTGAAAAAGTGAGTATTTATATTCCGGCTTAGAAGATATAAATGTGATAAGCATTAGGTCAATTTATAAGGTAGCACACTTTCTGTAATGTTTGAGGCATTTGTCTTTTTCCTGTTTTTCCTCTTTGCCTTGCTGAGAATCTAACTGGGACTCTAGTTCCTGCTAGGCAGAATGGCAGAATGGACCATGAATCTGCTCCTGAACCCAGTCTAGACAGACAAGACCACAGCAGGAATATATCTCCCTAAACTTGTCTCCATGTTGGGTCCCTCTCCCCCCCCCCCGCCTTCTTTTTCTTTCTTTCTGTTTAATATGTAAGCCAAAGGGAAAGTGAGATGTAGTAGAGCCAGTATTGTAACTTAAGATTATCAAAAGTTATTTCTTTTTGTCACTGGTGTTCTTTTATCATTTGCAAGTACAGCAGCAAACAATGGGAATAGGTTTCAACCAGTCTATAAAACTTCAGTGCATATCAGAATTGAAGAACTTGTTTAATCTTACTGTGAAAATCATGAATCTTCTAAAGTGATTCAGATTAAATGAATCACAAAGCATGGTAATATGTCACATGTTTTAAACTTTTAAAGAATATGACTTGTTTTTAGAAAATAGCTTTGGAAATATTGTTGGATTTTAGATCTCTTCCTTGTCTGTTTCCAGTGAGTACCGTACACAGAGAAAGGTACACCATGTGGATTCTAGAGGAAACTATCCCATGGATCTTCAAAGAGAAAGCATGCCATCCTATAAACTAAAATAAAGTCACTGTCATATGAGACCCAGGTTACTTCCAATAGCTTTGAACATTTTTTATTTTACTATCTCAATATAATTGTAACTCACAATGTATATTATTTCACTTTTCCTGTCTTCATTCTTCATTAAAAATTTTTTCCATACAGTGTATTTTGATAATATTCTTTACTCTCAGACCTCTCCTACCTTCTTACCTACCCAACTTCATGTCTTTTCCCTTTAAAATAAATAAATACTAAAAGGCATGAAACAAAACAGGAAAAGAAATCAAAACAAACAAAAGAATGCAAGAAGAAGAAAATCAACGTTACAGAAAATAAATAAGTAAATAAAAATAAGTAAACGGAGGTGGCATGTCCAGTGACACCCTAGAGTGCGATTGACATGCCCAGTGACACTCCTTTGTAGAAACTTGTTTTTCCTTCCTCAGCAGGTATCAGTTGTAAATAGCTTCTTGGTTCCATTTGAGTTTTTCTATCAGCTTTCCTTTCTCAGTGCTGGGATTTTGTCTAGTTTGAACATGTGCAGGTCTTATATGTGCTGTCATATATAGTCTGTGAGGTCATGTGTTTATCAGCCCTGTTGTTTCTGTTTCCTTGGAGTCACTCGCCATCTCTGGCTCTTACAGTCTTCCTGCTTCCTCTCCTGCATGTATTCTGAACCTTGACAGGAAGGGTTTGATTTAGGCTTGACTGCTCCAAAATTTGTCAGTTAACTCTCTGCACATTGTCAAGTTGTGTTCTTTTTATGAATAACCATCTACTGCAAGAAGAAGGTTCCCTGGTGGGGTTGTGTGATGCTCTGCTCTGGGTATAGATATATATCATTGGAAGTCACTTTATTGCTATGTTTCTTTAACAGAATCATCATAGTTTTTCCTATAGGGCCCATGACCTATCTAGTCTTTGGTTCTTGGCCACATTAGCAGTGTCATGGATGGGCTATCAGATCATAGAATGGACATTGAACACAATTTTTAAAAATAGTTATTCCTATAATATTTGTGCCAAAAATGCACCAATTAATATTGCCGGCAGGTGTCTGTTGTATGTTGTCTTGACCCCATGTTGCGTTGTTCACTTTCTATGAATTTATAAGCATTCTATTGTGTCCGTCCTTTGTATTCAACTTTGATCCATACCGGTCAGATCAGATACAGGGTGTTACTGCAGTCTTTCGTATATGTTGAGACTTGGTTTTTGTTATAACGTGGTCAGTTTTGGAGAAAGTTCTATGGACTGCTTAAGGCAAAGTGCATTTTTTAGTGTTGAAATGCAGTATTCTGTAAATCCATTTGTTTTATCAAGTTATTTAACTCCAACATTTCTTTATTTTTTATATAGATTACTTGTGTATTGTGAAGAATCAGGTATTGAAGTCACCTATTATTAGTGTAAAGGTCAATATGTTATTTGATCTGTAGTAGTGTTTCTTTTATGAACTTTAGTGCCCTTATGCTTGGTGCATCAGTGTTTAGAACTGCAGTGTTCTCTTGGTGGATTTTTTTCCCTGTGAGTATGAAAGTTTCCTCCTTTCTCTTCTGCTTGCTTTTACTTTGAAATCTGTATTGTCATATACTAAAATTACTATATTGATTACTTCTTGGTTTCTTTTGCTTGGAATACCTTTCCCATTCTTTTCCCTGAAGTGATAATCTACCTTTGACATTTTGTTTCTTGAATGCAGAAAAAGGATGGATTCTGTTTTTTAATCTATTTGGTTAGTCTCTGTCATTTTATTGAGGAAAATTAATGAGGAGTTATTAATAAGCAGTATTTGTTAATTCTTGCTGTTTTGTTGTGGTAGTGGTGTGGGGTAACCCTTGGTTTAGACCAATTCCTAAAATTATTTATTCCTTGTGACCTCTTGAATATAGTTAGTCTTCTCTTCTGACTGAAATTTTTGTTCAATAGAAGTTGATTAGGACACAGAAATTGCTTAAATTTGTTTTTACTGTGAAAAGCTTTTCTTTCTCCGTCTGTTGTGGTTCATAGTTTCATTGGGTGCAGTAGTCCGTGCGATAGCCACGATCCCTCAGTCCAGGTCTTTTTGCCTTTTAGAATCTATATTGAAAAGTCTGTTGTTGTTCTAGTAGGTCTGCCTTTATTTGATTCTTGATTTTTGATTTTTCCCCTTTAATATATATTAAATTTCTAGCCTTTAATATATATTTTTTTCTGCTCTGTTCATTTAGAATTTTGATTATTGTGTATAATGAGGAGTTTCTTTTCAGGTTCTGTCTATGTGTACTGTATGCTTTTTGTAATTTCACAGACATCTCTTCCTTTAAATTGGGAAATTTTCTGTTAATATTTTGTTGAAAAAAAATGTGTCTCATTCATATATTCCTATTATCCATGGATTTGATCTTTTCATAGTGTTCTGGTTTCATGAATGTTTTGTGCCTTTTTTTTTTTTTTTGACTGATCAACTTATTTTTTAAAGAGCCAGATTTCTCTGTCTTCTATGTCTTGTATTCAGTTGTTGAGGCTTACCTGAAAGATTTTTTTTGTTCTACATCCTTAGCTTTTTCTTTCTTCCAATTTTGTTTCAGTTAGGGTTTTCTTTATCTCTGTTAAATTCTACTTTTACGTCTTGATTATCTCTGTTAAATTCTACTTTTACATCTTAAATTTTTATCAATATTTCAACTGTGTTTTCACATTCTACTTTAAGTCATTTATTTATATCATCTTAGTGGTCTTTGAATGTATTCATGATTACTATTTTAAAGTCCTTGTTTTATGTTTTGGCTAAATTACTTTTCTCAGAGCAATAAGGTTGCTGCCTTCTGGAGGAGGCATATTATATTGGCTGTTCATGTTTGTGTTTTTGCAGTGTGACCTAGGCATCTGGAGTTATATTTGAGGTGTTTATTGGTATAGATATCTGACCTTATCTTTGTTGTATAGGTGTTTTGTTCTTTTGTTTCTTTTGTTCAATCTAAGTCCTAGCCAAATATAGTAGCTGTAGTGTCCTGAATTACAGTTAAATGTAATGATGGCTTTGACATCTCTTGTTATATAGCTGTTCTGCTGTTGGCAGGGAGTCACAGGGGAATGGAAATGTCCTAGAAAGAAAGGCTGGAAGGGAAGGGGTGATGGAGAAGAATTATGGGAACTTGGGTCTTTGCCAAGACTCTGAATCTCAAGGGCATGTGAACTGGGAGGAAGGGTGCCTCTAGTGGGCAGGCTGCAGCAGGACTAAAGATATGTGTAGAGAGCCCAAAGTGGAAGACAAGAAGGTAAATATTGATCCCTTTCGTGGTTCTCAACCTAGTGTGGCAGCTGGGGTCCATGAGAATGAGGGGTTCTGCATGTCAGTGGATTCATAAAGGAATGAAAATAAATGGGCTAGAAGGGGAGGCTAAAAGGGGTTACCAGGTAGAACCTTGATGGGGGTTGGGTGGTTGTGTCCATACTAAAAGGCTGTGTCTCTAGGAGATGGGAATTACTTTTACAATCTCAAGTGACAGTATTCTAACTGCAAATGTCGTTAGATCCCCAGGCTTTTTGTTTGATTGTCTTTAAAGTATTCCAGTGACTGACTCTTCCAATCATAATTTTCTGAACTGTGCTTTTTATTTTGAGGGCATTAGAGTTCTTAGATAATCTAGTAAAAGCTACAGACCACTGACTGGAATGTAGCAATTTTATAATTTCATGAACTATATTTAGAGGGTTCTGCTGAACTATCATATTGATTTTGTTATGCAATTTGATGTTATATCTTTCAATTTTAGAGCTTTAGAATCTGTAGATTTGGAAGCTGTTCAGACCTCAGATGACACCTATCAATCAGACAATGTGGAGAATTGTTTAACATCTTCAAGTAAGCACAATTTACATTGACATTTTACTTTCTCATAATTTCATGAGACAATTTGAATATTTTCTTCCATATGTTTCTTTTTTAATTTCATACATGTGTATAAGTTGTTCATGTGTATCTGCATTAAAGTAACACCATAAACATGGGTCTTGCCCTATCCAAAACTAAGATTGCTTGGCTTTTAAATATATAGTCATATTTTCAAATTAAAGTGACAGTGTTTACTTCGTTTATGAAATTGTGTAATGTTTTGGATTCATTGAAAAAATGAATTTTGAATATGTGAATTTTCTAGGCCACTACTTTGCTTATCAGTTTCTTTTCTTTTCTTTTTTATTTTTTGCAACCACAACATAACCTGTCAGATTATTATTTTAAGAAAGATAATTTGAGTTTATTCACATGAATAGCAAACAGTAATTATAGATTAGTCTATCATTGGTGCTATAAATGTGAAACTTAACACAGTTTCTTAATTATCCAGGATATTTCAGATCACTATGTAACACAGGGTAATTTTTCTCTTGCCTATATTCTTTTTTTTTCAATTTTTATTAGGTATTTACTTCATTTACATTTCAAATGCTATCCCCAAAGTCCCCTATACCCTCCCCATTCTGCTCCCCTACCCACCCACTCTCCCTTCTTGGCCTTGATGTTCCCCTGTGCTGGGTCATATAAAGTTTGCAAGACCAAGGGGCCTCTCTTCCCAATGATGACTGACTAGACCATCTTCTGCTACATATGCAGCTAGAGACATGAGCTCTGGGGGTACTGGTTAGTTCATATTGTTGTTCCACCTATAGGCTTGTAGAC
>NC_034607.1:22794248-22799110 GCF_900095145.1 Mus pahari | reverse complement strand
TTTCCTGGTGTGATGGTGTATCCTGGACTTGCTATGGTATGAGTTTGGTTCTGATGATGCCAAGTAACCTTGGTTTCTGCTGCTTCTGTTCTTATGCTTGCCTCCTGCCATCTGATTATCTCTAGTGCTTGCTGCCCTCAATATATCTGATTGGATCCTGTCCTTCCTATAATCCCAGTTGATTTAGGACTTCTCAGAGTCCAGATTTCTCTGTGATTCTTTGATTGTGGGTTCCTGTGAACCTGAGATTCTGGGTGTGTCTGAGTTCTTGACAGTCAAGCTCCTCTGAGACCCTAAATACTAGTGTGACCCAGCTCCTGTTATCCTGGGATCCTGTTGGCCTCAGATCCTGGGCTTGTTACAGTGTGTAGAAGTGGTGTCTCCTTTGAGGACTGTGGAGTCCACTTTGAGGACTGGTCTGTTTGAAACCAAGGTAAAGCAGAACTGAACAAAAGGAACCTGAGCCTCTGGTCAGGAAAGGCTCTGGTGTCCTTGTTCCTGCTGTCACAGGCCTGTCACTATTAGATTGGAGCAGATGTTGTGTTCCACTCACCAGTGATCCTAAGATTGTATGGGCATTCATCTAGGGACTGTGGGGGGTGTCCGTAGACTCTGTGCCCTAGGTCTAATTATCAGGACCAAATGTTCCTTTATCCTAAGTAACCCATAGTTTTTACTCATGCACTTCTTGTACTCATATGTCATCCATTTTCTCAGAGGTATTTTTGTAGAACTTAATGGAATTGTGTGTTCGGTTTTATATGTACTGAGTTCTGAGATTTATTTGTGATAGAGTGTGTGTCAGTATCTCATCACATTAGGCTGAGTGATACTGAGGAATGAATGAATTTCTAGTTAGAACACCATGTTTCCTTTTAATTGCTTAGAAGGCTTCAGTGCCTATCAAAACATCAAGTGGGTTTAAATATGAGCTTAATTTTAGCCTTTCCATGTACTACTTATTAGTGTACTATGAATTACACACCCTCCATTATTAATTTTTAGTAGTGGTAGAATTATTTTTTAAAAACAAACAAACAAACCAAAACATATCGTAGTATTTATGAAGTACCTTCCTGGTTTTTGTCAACAGTCTAACCATGGGTTGATTTTAAACTCGATGCTTTGTTAGTTTTTCAGTATTTTATCGTACTATCGTTTCTTGAATACTATATCATGAAGCCATTTAGTGTAAATACATTAATGTTCTGTCTTTCATGATCTTATTCAGTACATTAAAGTCTTTACATTTCCCCTTAAAGAAAGGAGAGATGTTGCCTATCAAATTTAGTGACTAACCCTATGTAACTTTGGTTAGGCTTATGTTGAATCTGCAAATAAATTGGGATAAAAAGCCATCGGGGCATTTATTTATCCTTTCTTAAGTATCTCTGGAAATAGTTCTATAGTTTCAGTTCTACATTAAGTTTCTGAATCCTATTTTACAGAACTACCTGTATTATATGATTCCTTTTCTCTTCCTATAGGCTCCGAATCAGACTTAGTTTCCCTGTATGAGGTGGAAAGATGTCAACAACTCTGTGCTACAAGTAAGACCTTTTCCAGTGTAGTCACCGACATGTAAATACCTGTCTGTATATTTCTAAGCCAATCCTGTCATACTCATCAGTGGCAGTAGATCCTCCTGGGGACACTTAGTGTTTGTATTTAGCTTTCATTTCCATGACTCATCCTACAGTGGTTTTGATAGAACTCATACATATAAATTTTTCTATAGTTAATATGTATTTTTAAGTTACATACTATTAAAATTTATAAAATTCATGACATCAGGTGTGTTCTTAGCTTAATGGTATAACTTCTACTCTGACATTAATTTTAATAAAATTATATACTATGTTAACATTATACCTATAAGAAACTCTCTATCCTATTCTCATAAAGTTTAATTAACAGCAATAGTATATATCTTTCAGACCTATCCTTATTATTTCAGTTAAGTTGGTAAAAAGCTTTTTATGTAAAAAAATTGTGATCAAAATTTCATTAAATAGTTCATTAAATATGTATATGCTATGTAGAAGGAGTTTCTCCTGTTGGAGAAAGGAGATGTAAATTTGGAACAGAACACTAAAATCTCCTGTTTTATTGGAATAGAAGATGACTTATTCTCAAGTTTTAGATATTATACAGAAATTCTTGCAGGTTTACCATGCAGGGGTAGTGAGTATACATAGTGCATATACAGATCTTGGCTGATGAAAATATTCTAGGTATCTCTGGAGAAAAAAACAAGATTCCACAGTCAGGATAAGGGAATTATAGATAAGTCAAAAACATCCTGAATTTTTAGAAATTAAACACATTGTTGGCTAATAGAGAATATCAAATCTGGAACATTGTGATAATCATCAGAGCAATGCTAGTGATGGGTCAGAATTCATTGAGAAAAGCCAGAATGTATGAGTTCTGTTTGGTAATGAGGAAATAAAATGGGTTGAGTAGAAAACTATAGGGCAGAATGACTAATAAATGTAAAAATGAAACTAATATAACACCATTTTGCTATCATGATGGTAATTATTGTTTTGATTGTGAATCATGAATCAGTAGGTTTTAAACTACTAGATTCTAAAGGTTTGATAAAGAATAACACATTTACTCTCTGCTAGTTACAAGAGTGACAAATTAGGTCAGAATACAGTTAAGTTGAACATCCTTTAATCAACTGCACCAGTTCTCCATCCCAGAGGAGATGTGTTCTCATAGACTTTTTATTAGATGTATTGAGAAGTACAGTGTCACATATGTAGTCCCTATGCCAAAAATGCATAATCAACATCTCAGAGTGAAAAAGTTCCAGCCACACCTAAATTAATGTATACTTGGCAAAATAAATAGGTGCACTTTTCAAGTCAGTGTCATAAGGCAAACTATAACTAGACTAAAGATAATTTGATGTTAACTTCTAGATACACGAAATATAAATATGCATTGTTTAGGATTAGAGCAGAAAGTCAAAAGACATTTGGAGAGAGCTAAGTATTTGGTAATCCCATAACAGCGTAAATTAAGTCTGTGTTAATTATTTGAAACAAGCACTGTAACAATGTGAAGGAAATAAATTGTTTTCATGAAATACTGATGTGTTTCAGGGGATCAGGACATAGTTTTCTGGAGGCTGTTCCCAGTAATGTAGTAATGCCTGGTTCAGTGGGAGACAGAGATAAAGGTACACCCAAAACATAGATTAATGTGCCAGTGTAAAATTATTGGTGAATTGTTTTAAAGTGTATTCAGGAGGTCTTTACATTATCACAGCTTTTCTTGAAGTTTGAAAGTAATAGAAAGTGTAAAACTTCTAACATATTACCCTAGAATGTGAAGTGAAGCAAGTATTTCATTTTATTTTAGATTTGTCAGGTGTGCCCAGCCGGGCATTTCACTGTAAGTGCTCAGCCATTTACAACGCAAAGGAGATGTGTGTGAGGGTTTTGTTGCATTAAAGCTGTAAACAGAACATACTTACCTGGATGTCTGAACCTTGCTTGGCTAAGCTTAAATTCTGTTTTCTAGAAGAGGGAAGTGTCACCCTAGAATATTCAGAAGGCTGCCTACTTAACACCTGCATCACTCAGCTATTTAGCGTAAACTCATTCCACCCACTTGAAACCTTGAAGGTTTCTTTCCCAGTCATTTGCTCTGTTCTTATGTTTCTCTGCTGTTGTGGTTCTAAGTTCTTCCCCACCTTCCACATTCCCCAGTCATCTCCCCTTTCTACCTACAAAGTAAATCCCTTTTCTTTCAAACTCTGTGCCTCACTGTGACAATTGGGTTCCCCTAGTGACCCTTTGCATTCTCAGGTTCTAACTCCTGAAAAAAGGAAAGTTCAATACAGTCTTGAGTTGAAATACCCAGGTCAAGAGCCCATGTGACACCTGATGTTTAACAAATGTGTTTTGTCAACATCTCTTAATCAAATTCCAGTTAGAAAGTAAGCTCTTGTCTGGCACAGGTTGTCTAAGAGATTGGCATTTTTTTTATACAGGTGTCAATTCATTTTCTTGCTGAAGTAAACACCACTGTTTTCCCTGTTAGAATTTCCTGAGAATTTCCACTAGTCTCATATAGAAATACTTATATACCCATTATATAATTAAAATATCCCTCAGTAACTCGGCACCAGGGTACCTGTTATGTTCTTGCTTTTGTGTTCATGGGCCTAGATGCACATCGGGAAATATTGTTATGATACCTGAGATAAATTTGATTTAATGGTATATATTTGCTTTATGGAAATTCATGCTGAATACCTAAGACCCCATTCTTTATTTACTCTGACTTAATGTAACAATTTTTTACAGCACTTATAGGTTACCACTATTTAGAGAAGACATCGTTGTGTGACATTTTAAAGCAAAGAGCTCCTCAACAATATCGAATCAGAGCAAAACTAAGATCATACAAGCCCAGAAGACTTCTTCAGTCTGTTAAACTTTTTTGTCCTAAATGCCATTTATTGTAAGTATTTTCTAAAATTAATTTTCTAAAATTAAAAAAAGTATTTTCATGTCATATTGTTTGTATATTTGTATACCTATATGTATGTGTGTATTTGTGTCTGTGTGTGGTTTTAAGTCCTGAGAAATGAATAAATTATGGTTTAATTTATAGTATTTTTAAATATTGCTAATGAAAAGGAAAATTCTTAAATCCTTTTGAGTTCTCCAGTCAGAATGGCTAAGATTAAAAATTCAGGTGACAGCAGATGCTGGCAAGGATGTAGAGAAAGAGGAACACTCCTCCATTGCTGGTGGGATTGCAAACTTGTACAACCACTGTACAAGTCTGGAAATCAGTCTGGCGGTTCCTCAGAAAATTGGACATAGTACTACCGGAGG
>NC_034607.1:22788636-22793973 GCF_900095145.1 Mus pahari | reverse complement strand
AGATGAAAGGATGGACTATTCAGAGACTACCCTATCCAGGGATCCATCCCATCATCAGCCACTAAACCCAGATACTAATGCACATGCCAGCAAGATTCTACTGAAGGGACCCTGATATAGTGGCCTCTTGTGAGGCTATGCCAGTGCCTGACAAACACAGAAGTGGATGCTCACAGTCAGCTATTGGATAGAGCACAGAGCCCCCAATGGAGGAGGTAGAGAAAGCACCCAAGGAGCCGAAGGGGGATGCAACCTTGTAGGAGGAACAACAGTATGAACTAACCAGCACCCCCAGAGCTTGTGTCTCTAGCTGCATGTGTAGCAGAAGATGGTCTAATCGGCCATCATTGGGAAGAAAGGTCCCTTGGTCTTGCAAACTTTATAATGACCCAGCACAGGGGAAGGCCAGGGCCAAGAAGTGGGACTGGGTGGGTAGGGGAGCAGGGGTGGGGGTGGGGTATAGGGAACTTTCAGGATAGCATTTGAAATGTAAATAAAGAAAATATCAAATAAAAAAAAAGAAAAAAATGTAAATGAAGTAAATACCTAATAAAAATTGGAAAAAAAAATCCTTTTTAGTTGTTCTTAGTAATAACAAGTAAAAATACTTTCAGGCTTTAAATCTAATGTTTTAGGAGGTATGATAGATGCCAGTCAAAAGTTGTGTCATGCTTAACAACTATAATGCCTTCATTCCAACCACCAGTTATGTAAATACATAAATATATAGAACTTTTTTATTCTTATTCATATATATATATTTATCTCCAAACATGTTTACATAGTGAGTTTCAAGTCCTGATTTTTGTTTTAATACAATGTACCATAGTCCCTCAAAATATGGGCATTTTAGAAATTACAGGAGGTGCACAATCATCCTCATTGGTATAGCATCCAACAGAATTTTACTCTGTTGTGCTGTCACATAGATATCTACATATTTGTATATTTGCATATTATTTGTTAATATCTCTCTAGGGTAATTTAAGTATTTTTTTGTCTCACAAAATTTAAACTATAGTGATTGAGAAGAAAGTTAATCATTAAATCCTTTTAATAAAAACTGAGATATCCAAAGGGGGAAGAAAGCCACATGATCATCTCATTAGATGCTGAGAAAGCATTTGACAGAATTCAACATCCCTTCATGGTAAAATTGTAACCCAATCACAAAAGAACACACATGGTATGCATTCACTGATATGTGGATATTAGCCCAAAAGCTTGGAATACCCAAGATACAATTCACAGACCACATGAAACTCAAGAAGAAGGAAGACCAAAGTACAAATGCATTGGTCCTTGTTACAAGGGTGAACAAATACTCACCGGAGGAAATACGGAGACAGAGTGTGGAGCAGAGATTGAAGGAAAGGCTATCCAAAGACTGCCCCACCTAGGGATCTATCCCATATATAGTCACTAAACTCAGACACTTTTGTGGATGCCAAGAAGTGCTTGGTGACAGGAGACTGATATAGCTTGTCTCCTGAGAGGCTCTGCCAGAGCCTGACAAATACAGAGGTGGATGCTCGCAGCCAGCCATTCGACTGAGCACAGGGTCCCCAGTGGAGGAGTTGGAGAAGGGACTGAAGGAGCTGCAAGGGTTTGCAACCCCATAGGAGGAACAACAATATCAACCAACCAGACCCCCCAGAGCTTCCAGGGACCAAACCACCAACCAAAATGTACACATCGAGGTACCCATGGCTCCAGCCGCATACGTAGCAGGGAATGGCCTTGTCGGGCATCAGTGTGAAGAGAGGCTCTTAGTCCTGTGAAGGCTTGATGTCCCAGTGTAGGGGAATGCCAGGGCAAGAAGGTGGGAATGGGTGGGTAGATGGAGGAACACCCTCAGAAGCAGGGGGAGGAGGAATAGGTTAGGGAGTTTGGGGGGCGGGGTGGGGACTGGGAAAGGGGATAAAATTTGAAGTGTAAATAAAATATCCAATTTAAAAAATAAAACTGAGATATCTGGGCCACAGTGGGCGTCTTCCAATAACTCAACAAAATCTCTTATACAAAGGGAAAGAGGAATGGCATTTACTATGTGTTCTCTAGACCTTTTAGGAATAGTGTGCATGTACAAGAAGAGTGATATAGACATGTAGGCAGTGGGCACTGTTCAAGTAGGGAATGGGCCCCATGAATGTTACCATGTCAAAAGTGGAAGAGTCTGTTATGTCACTAAGCATGCTGTAGGTAGACATCATTGTAAACAAGCAGGTTAATGTCGAGATTCTGGCCAAAAAGATCAATGTTGGAATTGAACACTTCAAGCACTCAAAGAGCTGAGACAGCTTCCTGAAGCAGGTGAAGGAGAACGTTAAGAAGAAAGAGGAAGCCAAGGAGACCAGGTCACCTGCTTCAGCTGAAGTGCTAACCTGTGCTACCCAGAGAAGTACACATCGTCAGGGCTAACGGGAGGAGCCTGAGCGGCTAGGGTACAAGGCATATGATTTCATGGCCTAATGTACAAAAAAGAAATAAAGGGTCTAGATTGCAAAAGGAAAAAAAAAAGAACAACAATACATTGAGGAGTCTGTTTATTATGTATGTGATTAAACTCGGAGTGTCATGAAGATTTAGGTAATTTGTAAAACAATACCAGATTATATTTCATTTAATGCCACAGTACTGTTCTTCAAGAATAAAGCTATGCTATGATTTCCGTCTAGACAAATATGTATCTTCACAAGTATAAGTGATTGGCTAAGCTTGCAAGCCCAGTTGGTAACAGAATCAGGATAAGCACTTCAGCCTTTTAATTCCAAGCCATGGTGTTTTTATTGCATGGTAGTGTATCCAACTCATGTGAATGACTAATTATTAAAGATAAATGAAGCTAATAATGCTTTAGTTTCCCTGTGACGGTGAGATTCATTGGGTTGAAGACATGGCTACGTGTAAAGGACAAGGGATTGGGACTGGGAATAACTGTAGGTCATCTTGCACTCTACACTTGGCTTTGGCCAGAGAGGTGGATCACCAGGTGAAGACACCTGCTGACAAGCCTGTTGACCTGTGTAAAGTCCTTGTGACCAACATTCTAGGAGATTGTCCCTTCTCCTCTACACATGCACTATGGCACATATGACCCCACACAGATGCAATCTCTGTGGTTATGGTATATATTTACCTACCCATAAAATGTTAAAACACCTATTCAATGAAATGTATTATATCTGGAAAATGAATTATCTCCTTAATTTAGGAAAGTTTTGCTGATTTAATCTGCATATGAAATTGTGTAAAATAGAATAAAAATTCATTCTAGACTATTTGTGTTTATGTGTGAGTGTTTTTCCTGCATGCGTTTACCTGGTGCCCACAAAGGTCAGAACTAGAGTTACAGATGGTTTTAAGTCACCCTGTGGATGCTGAGAAATGAACTTTGGTTCTCTGCAGGAGAAGCAAGTGCTTTTAACCACTGAGTCATCTCTTCAGCCCCTAAACCAGTTTTCTTTTTGAGTAATTTATTAAGTTAGAATTGTTACGAATATACCTACATTGTTTGCTGATATTTTGTTACCAACCATTTTAGGCAAGAAATTCCATCAGAGGAAAATGTGGATAAAATTTTGCAAGATGCTGCAGCTACAGCCCCAGACTGCAAGCTGCAAGATACACCATTATATGACTCAGAAGTCTGGACCACTGAAGGCCAAGGAGGACGGCAGGTTGCTGTACATTTTGTAAAAAATGATGGCATTCTCCCTCACTCAAGTGAATGTCTAGTTTTGATTGAAGGTAAGGCACTTGGTATTGGGTGTTTTAAATATAATTTTGCACATGTTCCTCTATTGTTAACTTATGTGTACCTACTACTTATGAAGTAAATGTACTGTTAAATTTCTCAAGATAGAATACTAGATTCAAATATATATCAGCACACACACCTATTTGAATTACATTTTCAAATTATGCATTAAACTTATGTTTGTTTATTTCAGTACTTTATTGAATTCCTGTCTGTCATAAAATCAACTCAGTGGATCTATTATGTTGACTAGTTGCTTATGTGAAGCTGATGGTATTGTAGCCTCTGGGTTTCACTGTTGGGTCATAATACTGGGATGAACATTCTCAACTAAAGATACCTGAGTCAGAGAAAGGAGCCATGAAAAGGCATGTTAACATGACAACTATGAGATTGGAGTTGTGCTATTTATTCTTCTGCTTTTTGCATCTAATTAATATGTAACTTCATATCTTTCTTTGTCATGTAAAGTTCAAATTTTCTTCGAAATTTGTTACTCCCTATTATGTGCATTTCTTTGTAGCACTTGCTGTGTCCCCCATGTTACATCCTATATATTGTTCTGATTCTCTGTGTGCTGCTAAAGAATTTCTTTTTTTCCTTTTTTACCAGGAGGCCAGCTCTGTGAAATCTCGAAACTGTCAAGCATGTTTCACAGTGTGATCCCTGTGAGGTCTGGCCCTGAGGACCTGGAGCTCCTAGATCTCGCAGCACCATTCCTCATACGAGGGAAGGTGTGTCACTATGGGTGTGTGTTCCTTTGGGGTACCTGGGCAGTTCAGCTCTGTCTCTTCCTTACCCTCCCTTGCTTAGCTGCTACTGCTTACCTTCCTCTATGCTCAGTTGAGACTTAATTGTGTCAGTTTCTACTTAAACAAAGTCCTCAAGCTATAATGATTGTGGCACAGATTTTGATCTTTTCTAGTCTGTTGCTGTGGGGTACAACATTCACATGCTAGGGAGTGACAAACTAGAGCTCTCTGTGTATTACTGGATTATGAGGGGCAACAGCTGTGTATATACTAATCAGTAAGTTAGATGAATTGGTGTACCCTGTTTTAAGTTCTAGAGCATCTGTACTCAATTTTTCTTGTACATTTCTAGAGATCTAAATATTCTGGATACAACATAGAAGGCTTACAATGTTTTCTCAGTCACAAGCTAAATTTGTTTCTTCCACAAGAATTTAGGTACTAATAGCTAAGGGGACATTATAGAGGTACAAGTAAGTGAGTTCAATTGCTGAGCCAGCACCTTGCAGACTTTCTGCCACTGAAAACTGACAGAGTATGGAGTCTATGATTCTGACCTGGAAGGGTGAAGTAAAGCACCCTATAGTTTTGATGAGACATTCACCTTGGAGACCCTGCGTTTTGAGAAGCCTCACACTATAGCATCATCCCATTTCACTCCCCCTCTTCCTTTAGTCTCTGTTCCACTCTTTGTCCCTGTATTTCCTTTAGACAGGAACAATTCTGGGTTAAAATTTTGGAGATGGGTAGGTGACCCCATCCCTCAACCAGGGGCCATGCCTAACCTCTGGATAGTGTCTCAACAGGTTCTCCCTCCCCTTTGTG
>NC_034607.1:22770118-22788131 GCF_900095145.1 Mus pahari | reverse complement strand
CCATCTCACCAGCCCCTACTTCCTTTGATTATATTGTTCCCCCTTCTAAGTAGGATTGAAGCATCCACTCATTGGTCTTCCTTCCTCTTGAGCTTCATGTGGTCCATGAGTTGTATCATAGGTATTCCATGCTCTTTGCCTAATATTCACTTATCAGTGACTACTAACTGAATTTTATGTATTTAAATATTTACTATTTTTTTTATTCCCATCAGATGTAAACAGTGCTCAAATTTGAAAACCATACAAAACCTAAGTACCATTCCTAATAAAAGACTCTGGATCCCTTCCTCTGTGGCAGAAGGTAAGGTAGATTTTTTTTGTATCATAGAATTTTAATTCTGTCATCTCACTGATTTGCATTTCAGTATTTTTGAATACTTATGGCAAAATTAGCTTAGCTTTTAACTGACATCTGTTTGCAACAATTGTAATAAAAAATTAAAGGCTGACTATTTAAAATACTTGCTATCATTTCCAAGCATTTTAATTATAATCATATTTCAATACTTGAACACTTGTTTTCCATCTAATTATTGATCACAAATACAGATCCTGAGAAAATATGATTAATACTTAGTGTTAGGATAGTTGTTGAGATGGCTGTTGCTGTCTTCCAAGTCTTTAGCTAGCACATAGGAGTCTCTGTTGTATACATGATTGGTTACCTAGCCTTTGTTTTAGCTTCCAGAAGGGTACGTTGTAAGGCATGTACTTAAAGCTTTTCCTATTAACTTTTAGATTATCCTTAATTGTGAAGCTCGGTCTTCCTGCTAGTGTGGGCCTACTACTAGTGTTCTGTCTACTAGATTTATATATTTTCTCTTCCATATGAACAGCCACTCTTTGTAGATCTCACAATATTGTGCTTCCATTGAGTCTATATTTTCAAGCCAAGTTCTCTACCATCTTTTGTTACTTTCCCACACTTATGAATTTTTTTTTTGTCTTCCCACTAAATGCCCATTTTGCTGACATTTTTTTCAGAGTTTGCCATTCATAGCCATTGACAGCTGTAAGTTTAGTTTGGACAACTCAAAATACATTGAGAATTCTTATTTCATGAAACTGGATACTCAGTTCATTTCCTCTAGATTGAATTTTTTTTTTTCTAAACAGGTGATATGTTTCTCATGATATTTTTTTGTTTCGCGGTACAACTATATCATACTTTTGGGCAGTAGGATCCCATGTTACTTTGCATGAGCTTCTCCTGTTGAGATGGGCAATGCCATTTCATGTGCTCCATTGTTTTGAATTTTAGTCTCCTTAGGGTTGCTTCAGTATAACTCCTGAGACCTGAAACCACAATCCTGTCTTTCTGCTTTGGCATACTACAGTTGGCTCTATGCTCCAACATAGTGTTTTGACTTGCTTCCTTAATTAATCTTTGTAGTGGAATATGGGCAATGTATACAGAAGGTAATAGAATGTTCCTTATATCCATGCAGTGTTTTCAACTCCTGAAAAAAGGTGTTTTCCTTAACTGCAAATTCTCATATGTTTGGTATCTCTAACTTATTCATTCTTCTTCATACTAGCAAAGTATGGAAGCCCAGATTTTGTCATGGTTTTTCTTTCAACCAGATTACATCTCTGTTAATGATAATGATAATAATAATAATAGTAATAAAGAATACTTTACTCATATTACAAAGGGGGATAAACTTAACAATAGTAAACTTTGTATTGCTTTCAATAATCTATGATTTTCATTTTATTTTTAATATAAGTAACTTGCAATAAGTTACATCGTATTAATCATTTGTTGTAGTTTCTACATAGTATTAGGATACAATTCTTTATGTTATGAGACTACTCTTACATAAATATGGTGGAGTATTCCAAAGTGATTCTGTTATTTGGCAGCTTTCATAAATTGACCCCAGAGAAGAAAGCTTTCTTTTTCTTATAAATACTCTCAGTAAACATTTTCTACCCCTATGCACTATAATAAACCACATTTGCTTTTACCTTATAGAAAATCTAGCAACTTGGAATAAGGTGTTTTTTTCTCCTCACTAGTTCTGGGCATTGTACCTCTACAGTATGTGTTTGTTATGGCGTTCATGTTTGATGATGGAACTGGAGTATTGGACGTCTACCTCAAAGATTCTGTAAGTAACAGACTTGGTTAAAAACAAAGAAACAAATACCCCCAAAACCAAAAACATTTTACTGAAATTTACTTTAAAAATTTTTAATATTCATCTTAGCTTTACTTCATGGTGACTTATCCAGACCTTTTAAGCCTAAAACTCAGTTTATCTTTATTTTGTTCTTAAAAGGATTTAAAATAACTTAAAAGGTAAGAATGAAGTACAGTCCGTAAATCTAAAATTATGTTTTAGTCTATAACATTTGATTTTTCTATTGTAAATCAATTTTTTAAAAATACAAAGTTGAGAGATAAAATCTGAAAAGCCATTCTCCCTGTCATTCATAATTTCCACTACTGGGCGAGTGAGCAGAAATAGAGCTACTGTGTCATAAACTCGCTGTACTCTGTAAGCCACCATAGTTTCATCTAAAAGAAAATGGAGAATACAGATACATATCATTCCATNTATTGTGGAGAAGTTCAGACGACCTCTGTAATTTCTGACACTAGTAGCTGTAGGTTGAGGAGTTCTTGAAACTGCCGTTAGCTCCCCTTCTCCCTGTGAAACCAAGAGTGTTAATTTTCCTGCACTTTGTCTAACAGTATACAGAGCAGCTACGGAAGCTTCACCTAGGCCCGTGGCTCTCAACCTAATACTGTTGTTGTGCTTGTAAGTGACCCCAACTGTAAGTGACCCCAACTGTAAAATTATTTTTTTGCTACTTCACAACTGGAATTTTAGGGGTTTTGTTGATCCCATTTTCTTCAGGAATTTGCATGTCATCCTTGTGCAGGAACTTTCCTAACTTCTCTGTATTGTTGCAATTTAGTATTTGTGCTACCAAACCCAGCACTTGCTTTGCTTTTTTTTTTTTGTCTATTGCTTTTTAACATATAAATCAGAAAGCAATCCAAGTTGAGATTAAGTGATTTTTTTTTCTGGGTCTGGGTTCCTCTCACTCAATAAGTTTTTTTTTTTTTTTTTTTTTTAGTTTCAGTCTGGACAGTTTGTCAATCACTTATTATTTTCTAATTGGATAGTTTGTTTATTTACATGTCAAATGTTATCCCCTTTCCGGGTTTCCCCTCTGCATCCCCCTTACCTTGCTTCTATGAGGGTGCTACCCCACCCACCCACTCACTCCAGCCTCACCGCCCTAGCATTCTTCTACACTGAGGCATCAAGCCTTTACAGGACCAAGGGCCTTCCCTCTCGTTGATGCCAGATAAGGCCCCTTCAGCTCCTTTAGTTCTTCTCCTAACTCCTCCATTGGGTTTCTGTGTTCAGTCCAATGGTTGGCTACAAACCTCTGCATCTTTATTGGTTAGGATCTGGCAGAGCCTCTCAGGTGACAGCTGTATTAGGCTCCTGTCAGCAAGTACTTCTTGGCATCAGCTATAGTGTCTGGGTTTGGTGTGTGCATATGGGATGGATCCCCAGGTGGGGCAGTCTCTGATTGACCTTTCCTTCAGTCTCTGTTCCATTCTTTGTCCATGTATTTTCTTTAGAAAGGAACTTTTCTGGGTTAAAATTTTGGAGATGGGTGGGTGGCCCCATCTCTCAACCAGGGGCCATACCTAACCTCTGGATGTGGTCTCTATAGGTTCTCCCTCCCCTTTGTGGGGGGATGTCAGCTAGTGTCATCCTCATGGGGTCCTAGGAGGCTCTTGCTTTCCTGGTATCTCGGACTTTCTGGTTGCTACCCCCAGTTCCCCATCCCCCATTGCTACACACCTCTGTTCAATTTCCTGACCCTCTGTACATCTCTTCCATTTCCTCCCATACCTGATTCTTCCTCTTTCCCCCCTCTTCCTCGCAAGTCCCTCCTACCCTATACTTCCCATGATTATTTTGTTCCCCCTTCTAAGTAGGACTGAAACATCTCTTTGGTCTTCCTTCCTCTTGAGCTTCATGTGGTCTGTGAGTTGTATCATAGGTATTCCATGCTCTTTGCCTAATATCCACTTAACATGAGTACATACCATGTGCGGTCTTTTGTGACCAAGTTAACTCACTCAGGATATTTACTAGACCCATCCATTTGCCTGGGAATCTCATGAAACCATTGATTTTAATAGCTGAGTAGTGCTCCATTGTGTAATGTACCACATTTTCTGTATCCATTTCTCTGTTGAGGGACATGTGGGTTCATTCCGTCTCCTGGCTATTATAAATATGTCTGCTATGAACATAGTGGAACATGTGTCCTTATTAAATGTAGGAGCATCTTCTGGGTATATGCCCAGGAGTTGTATAGCTGAGTAGCAGTTGTATAGCTCAGGTAATACTATGTCCAGTTTTCTGAGGAACTGCCAGAGTGTGTGTACCAGCTTGCAATCAAACGAGCAATGAAGGAGTGTTTCTCTTTCTCCACATCTTCACCAGCATCTGCTGTCACCTGAGTTTTTTTTTTATCTTAGCCATTCTGACTGGTGTGACGTCTAATCTCAGGGCATCTGTTTCTTTAGGTTAGGGAAGTTTTCGTTTATAATTTTATTGAAGATATTTACTGGCTTTTTAAGTTGGTAATGTTCTCTCTCTTCTATAACTATTATCTTTAGGTTTGGTCTTCTAATTGTGTCCTGGATTTCCTGGATATTTTGAGTTAGGAGCTTTTTGCATTTTGCATTTTCTTTGACTGTTGTNTCAATGTTTTCTATATCTTCTGCACCTGAGATTTTCTCTTCTATCTCTTGTATTCTGTTGGTGATGCTTGCATCTATGACTCCTGATCTTTCTCCTAGGGTTTCTATCTTCAGAATTGTCTCCCTTTTTGATTTCTTTATTGTTTCTATTTCCATTTTTAGATCCTGGATGGTTTTGTTCCATTCCTTCACCTGTTTGGTTGTGTTTTCCTGTAATTATTTAAGGGATTTATGTGTTTCCTCTTTAAGTGTTTCTCCCTGTTTACCTATGTTCTCCTATATTTCTTTGAGGGAGTTATTTATGTCATTCTTAAAGCCCTCTGTAATCATCATGAGATGTGATTTTAAATTAGAGTCTTGCTTTTTTAATGTGTTGACGTATCCAGGGTTTGCTCTGGTGGGAGAACTGGTTTCTAATGATGCCAAGTAGCCTTGGTTTCTATTGTTATGTTCTTGCCCTTGCCTCTTGCCATCTGGTTGTCTCTGGTGTTCACTGGTCTTGCTGTCTCTTACTATGGCTCATCCTTCTTGTAAGCTTGTGTGTTAGCACTCTTGGGAGACCAGTTCTCTCTGGGAGGAATTTGGGTATGGAGAGCTATGGCACAGGGTCAGCTCTGGGGCACAGAAGGAAACTGGAAGGATCCTTTCCCAGGCCATTCCTTGGTTTCCGTGTCCTGATGACTCTGGGCGGGTTTCTCTTGGGCCAGTAATTTGAGCAGAAGTGGTGGTCTTACCTGTGCTCTCGGGGGTATCAGCACTCTTGGGAGATCTGCTCTCTCCTCATGGGATCTGGGTACAGAGAACTGTGGCACAGGGTCAGCTCCTGGGCGCAGATGGAAACTGATGGATCCTCTCCCAGGCTATTCCTCAGATCCTGTGTCCTGAGGGCTCCTGGCAAGTTCCTCGGAACAGAAGTGGTGGTTTTACCCATGGGCACAGGTGTGTCAGCACTCCTGGGAGACCAGCTCTTTCCCAGTGGGACCTGGGTATGGAGAGCTGTGGCGCAGATGGAAACCTGAAGTTCTAGTCGCTTATTAAATGAATATTTACTGAGCAGCAGCTGTGTGCAGTGTATGTGTTGAAAATAGAACAGTTGGCAAGCCAAGAATTTTTTTTCTCTAAAATATAGTGTAGAAAAGGAAGAAATGAAATACATTTTCCTTAATGTTATATCCCTTCATTCTATTTATTTATTATTATTTTCTTTATTTACATTTCAAATGCTATCCCGAAAGTTCCCCATACCCCCCCCCCGCGCCCCTGCTCACCCACCCACTCCCACTACTTGTCCTTGGCCTTCCCCTGTGCTGATACCCCTTCATTCTTAACACTATACCTATTTTCCTGAGAATACAAGTGTCATCAGCCTGTCTACGTTATCGTACTATGTATGTGTATCTCAAACCTGTGGCTGAGACGCATTTAAAGAAATGTTCAAAATCCTTAGTCATCACAGAAATGCAAATCAAAATGACCCTGAGATTCCACTCCCTACCAATCAGCATGGCTAAGTTCAAACACACAGGTGATTACAGATACTGGCGGGATGTGGAGAAAGAGGAACACTCCTCCATTCCTGATGCAACTGTAAGCTGGTAATACCACTTTGGAAATTAATCTGGTGATTTCTCAGAAAAGACCCAGTATACCACTACTGGGCATATACCCAAAAGGTGCTCCAGTATATAACAAGGACACATGCTCCACTATGTTTATAGTAGCCTTATAGAAACTGGAAGCCACCCAGATTTCCCTCAGCAGAAGAATGAATACAGAAAATGTGGAATATTTACACAGTGGAGTACTACTCAGCCATTAAAAACAATGACTTCATGAAATTCGCAGGCAAATGGATGGAAGTAGAAAATAGCATCCTGAGTGAGGTAACCCAGACACAAAAGAACCATGGTAAATACTCATTGATAAGTGGATATTAGCACAAAAGCTCAGAATACCCACGATATAACACACAAACCATACGGAGCTTAAGAAGAAGGAAGACCAAAGAGTGGATGCTTCAGTGCTACATGGGAGAACAAAATTATCACTGAGGGCAGAGAGATAGAGGGACCTGAGATGGAGGGAAGAGGGGGAGGGAAAAAAGTGGGGGCAGGATCATGTATTGGATGGGACAGGAGAGAAGTACAGAGGGTCAGGAAATCGAATAAAAGTATGTAGCAATGGATGATGAAGAACTGGGGGTAGTCACTAGAAAGTCGCAGTCACCAGGGAATCAAGAGGGTCCCAGGACCCAATAGGGATGACTTTATTCAGAATACACAACAAAGGCAAAATAGATTCTGTAGAGACCTCGTTCAGTAGATAGGCATGGCTCCCATTGAGGGATGGGGCCTTCCACCCACCTAAAAAATTTTAACCCAGAAATGTTCTTATGCAAAGGAAAGACAGACAAAAAGTGGGACAGAGAATGAAGAAAAGGCTATCCAGACCTCTCCACCTTGGGATCTATCCCATCTGCAGACACCAACTCTCCATACTATTGCTGATGCTAAGGACTTGCTGACAGGAGCCTTGTATGGCTGTTCCCTGAGAGTTTCTACCAGCACCTAACCAACACAGATGATGATACTCACAGCCAACCACTGGACTGAGTCCGGGACCCCAATAGAAGAGCTAGGGGAAGGCCTGAAGGAGCTGAAGAGGACTACAACCCCATAGGAAGAACAATATCAACTAACTGGACCACCCAGAGCTCTCAGAGACTAAACCACCAACCAAAGAGTATACGTGGGGAGATCCATGGCTCCAGATACATGTGTAGCAGAGGATGGCCTTATCTGACAGTGGGAGGGGAGGCCCTTGGTCCTGTGGAGGTTTGATGCCCCAGCATGGGGCATGCTAGAGTGGGGAGGTACGAGTGGGTGAGTGGTTTGGGGAGCATCCTTATAGAGGCAAAGGGGAGGGGCATGGGGAAATGGGATAGGGAGGGCTGTGGAGGAGTAACCAAGAATTGGGATATCATTTGAAAGGTAAACAAATAAAAATGATTAATGTAAACAAATAAAATGATTAAGAGAGAAAGTCTTAAAGAAGAGTATTAGACTTTAGCTTAGACCAGTATTCCAGTTTATGAATTCTACAACCTTAATAGATTGATTTCTATATATGTCATTTTAGCAAATTGGTTACTGGAATTCTGTGAATGGAAGCTTCTCAAATGATGAATATTCCTTTGTTGTCATTTTTAGGAGAAGTTTTTCCAGATCCCAGCATCAGAAGTCCTCACTGATGATGACCTTCAGAGAAATCTGGAAAGGATCATGAATGTCATTTGTCCTCCAGGAATAAAAATAGGTAGGCAGTATTTCAAAGGTGCTTCTTTCTCTTCCTTGAAAATGCACCTAGTGTGTATCTAATTCATAGACTGTGGGTAGAAGGAAGCTAACTGAGTCCTTGGGAATTTCTAAGGGTGAACAATATCTTTTAATGTCTTAATGAGATAGCAGCAGAAATAAAATAAATATGAGTAATAAGGTTTAAAATATTTTGAAATGTATTTAAAGTATAGCACTTTTGATCACAGCTTATTTGACTCTGAGTTTATATGTACAGCATAGAAACATGGAGGTTGCAATTATAACAAATTGATGCACTTTTTACTAGAATAAACTGCCCTCAAATAAACTGCCTTAATCATGTTTGACTTAGTGGATTTTCTCTAGTACTAATGAGCTTCAATTTTTAAAATATTTTTCTATATTTATTTTGAAAACTTTTTCTATATATTTTCAAATTTTTCTATATTTTCTATATTTATTTTGTAAACTTTATGAACTTTAGCAATTTTTGCACAAATATGCTTCATCCACAGGCTCCTGCACTGGTAGAAATTGTACACATTATAGCCACTGCCACTAAGTCCTTTTATGGCCAGCATTTCTTTTCTGTCTTAATCTGGAGAAGTAAATTATGTTAAGCAGTTTGATTGTTCTAGTAATTCTTGACAGTGACAAATCTCCCCTCTGGCTGCTTCACTGTTGCTGATGGGACTGTTAGAGTTTGCTCCTGATTAGGGTTTCTTCCTCCACAATAGGTCTCTATAATGTAATATCAGTTCCCAAGAGATGGGAAATTTTGCTTTTCTGGAGCAAAGTTTAATTGAGATATGTTCATTTGTTTTCAGTTTTAATTTGTCTTGCATATTGCACTTAGTATACATAGATTTCCAAAAATCAAAGTCTCTGGACCTGGTATCTTTTCAAATATCCAGATATATGTCCAAGCTTGATTGCCATGCCAGATGCCTTGCAGACTTACTAGGGCCTTCTGTTGATGGTAGAAATGAGCCTGCCCTCCTCTTTGCCAGATGTGATGGTTGGCATTATTGCTGCCAGTTGTGCAGGTCACAGGTAAGGCTTAAAATGATTTGATCTCAAGTTCAGGTTCCACCTCCATCTAGTTAGTCAAGGAAATGACAGGAGGCCCATAGCAGTCATTTCAAGAAAAGGAGCAAAACATTGGTGAGATGCTATACTACCTTTGTTGTTGAGTGTTTTATAAATTTTTAATCTCTTTCATCTGAGGTTGGGACAAAATTGTAATTAATCAGAATTACTATTTCTGTGCTTGAATTAATGGCTGAATGGCATGCCCTCTTGGTCTGTAGATGCGTACCCATGGCTGGAGTGCCTCATCAAGTCCTACAACGTCACAAGTGGAACAGAACATCAAATATGTTACCAGATATTTGACACCATGGTTGCAGAAGACATCATCTAGTGCTGCTGTTGTGTGCAGTGGGTGGGTGGCATAGGGGGGGTAATAGTCTTACAGAAAGTTATGACTGTGACTCTAAAAAAGGCACTTCTGTGTTGTTGAATTATCCGTTCCCATTTCCACTGTAGCTTTAAGTTCTCTTATACAGAAAGACATTGTATTGTTTTTTATACCTTATTGTGAATATGTTGAAATGTCTTTTTTCTCAACATGCCCAGGGTGACAACTAAATTACAAAGTTAGACCACATTTTGTGTAGAGAAACTCAAGTTTTCATTCCCCCTTCAGGTAATCTCTGTTGTTACCAGACATTGTAGGTCTGTTTTCTGCACAAGACACTTGTTTCTGTGCTGTTCATTCACCATCCCTAGTTGTGTTTATAGGCCTGTCCTGAGTTTTATTCAAGCAATTGATGATAATGTGAGTGTAGATAATAACACATTCTATTCTGGAGTTTCTTAGCTCAGTGGTGGGTACCTTTCTTTTATCCTCTCCCATTTTACTTGGGAGAAGGAAGAAAGCAATCACAAGTTGGGGGAGGGGAGGGAAGACCCTGGGAGAGAAAGTGGAAGGGGGTTGTGTGGAGCAGAGAGGGGAACCTGATCTGTTATTGGGTGAGGGAAAAGAACTGAAGCCCTGAGGGCCAGTGTTCTTCCACAAGCTACACCTCTTGGACCAACACCATTTGTTGAAGATTCTTTCTTTTTTGCCCCATTGAATAGTTTTGGCTTCTTTGTGAAATATCAAGTGTTCATAGATGTGTGAGTTTATTTCTGGGTTATCGATTTGATTCTGTCAATCAGTCTGTCTGTATGTATGCTGCTAATACCATGTGTTTTTTTTTTTTTTTTGTTTTTTTGTTTTTGTTTTAAATTACTGTTACTTTATGGTACAGCTTGGAATCAGCGATAGTGCTAGCTTCAGAAGTTCTTTTATTATACATGGTTGCTTTCCTGAGTTTTTTGTTTTTCCATATGAAGTTGAATATTGTTCTTCAAAGGTCTGTAAAAAACTGTGGTGGGATTTTGATGGAACTTGAATTGAACCTGTAGATTGTTTTTCATAAGATACTCTATAGAGTGTAAAATGAAAAAAATATTCCCAAACTATTTTTGTAAAAACAGCATTATATTAATACTTAAAACAGATAAAGATACAACAAAAATGGAATTTATAAACCAACATACCTGAATAAAATAAATGTAAAATGTTCATATACAGTAGTTAGAAAATGAATTCATGAACACAGCAAAAAGATTTTGGAAATGTGCTTTAAATATTTTCTCAGTTAGAAATGACAGGGTGTACCTACCCATAATCTCTGAACATTTTTATTTATGAACATTTAGTTTCATAAATAATCCTTGAAAACTGGCAACACTATTAGACATACTAATGTGGAAGGGGAAAATATCATGGGGAACTACCCTTAGACAAGTAATATCTGATGAAAGAGAGAAAGTTAGCCTATCTCAGACATGAAACTGCTGACTAGATATATAATACAGAGTGGCTAGCTCTAAAACCATATATACAGAAACAACAAAAATAGATTTACCAGCTTGTATTATTGATTTGTACATACATACATACATACATACATACATACATACATAATAAAGGCTAATATTTTGGGAGTAGCAAGGACATGGGAGGGATGGAACAAGTATTGAGAGAGTGAAGAAGTTATATTGTAATTAAAATTAAAAGAAATTAAAAAAGAAATGTTGATGAGAGGAAAAGGGAATACTTTATTCACTATTGGTGAGAGTACAAACTGGTACAACTGCTATGGAAATCACTGTAATGGCTACCCCATCGCCTCCCACTCTTGGGCATATAACCACAGGACTCTGTATCCCTGTAATACTGTGCGTATCAGGAAACTTTAAGAGGAAGTTATTCTTGACATTATTGCTGCATGCTATAACAAAGTTATAGAAGCTGGCAATGCTTATCACCTTGTTTAAAACCAATGGAATTCTGCCTGTAGGAAGGGACAAAATACAAAACAAAATCAGAAGGATTGACGTAAGTTGGTCAGGAACAGTCAACCTACTCATGTATGTTTTATGATTTATTCTTAGGAACAAGAAGAGCAGGACTGAAGATGAAACACTGCCTTTCTCTGAGTCATTTATTTTTTATTTCATTATTTTTTGAATTTTAGCTTATGGGCTCTTTTTTTTTTGTTTTCTTTGCCTGTTTGTTTTACAAAGGAAGGAAAGAACGAAGACCTGAAGGTGGTGGGGAGGTGTTAAGGTGGAGAAGATCTGGAAATAGTTGAGGCAGGGGAAATAGAATGATGAAAATGTTTCAGTGTAAAGAGGACACACTGGCATATTGTTAGTTTATTTGCAGTTAGTGTAGGTGGCTCCTTATTTCTGGGATAACCTCTACATGATGCAATGCAATGGCTTGCAGTAGTTACCCCAAATACAAATTTGAATCTTTTTGCTTAGCTGTGTCATCCTTTAGACTTGCCTCTCTAGTCAAAATATATCCTAAATATTTCACTTCCTGATGAGTAGTCTAGGCCTTTGTCTAAGAGGTAAGGTTGCCTCAAGCTTGATGTCTTAGGACTCTACTCACTCTTGAGGGCACTTTGGTCTCATATTCTTCCAGGAGACTTAAATAAGGAGATATCTTCTCCACATTTCAGACTTGGTTCTTTCGATAAACAGGTCCCTAGCACCATTTCCTGCATAGTTCTTCACTGTACCTATAACAGTGCTAGAGGTAGAGTTTTGGGTGTGGAGTATCCTGGTTCCTGTGCTTTATTGTAATGACTAGTACAGAGACAAATGGATGGTACTTGGTAGAAGAAAGTAGACACACACACACACACACACACACACACACACACACACACACACACACACAGAGAGAGAGAGAGAGAATGGTGTCATAAACCTGAGACAGCAAAAGGAACTTGTGGGATGTGAGGTAACACTATAAGGGGTCATTTACATAGCACCCATGTTGAAATTATTTAATCCTAACCCAGGGTTTCTACCCGGCCTTAGATCATTTATTTCCTGGATAAAATAAACACACACCACTTTTATATTTCCAATAAGCCTTAAACAAAACAAGAGCTGAGTCCTGTATATGTTAGAATCTACTTTCCTATTGATAACCCTGAATTATTACTTACTACTTTGTTTCATTTTGGCTGCTCTTAACTCCAATTGGCTAGCCACGAGGGCCATGTTCTTTTGACTCCTAACCCATGGCATTGTCTTCTTCCCTCTCCTGTGCCTTCTTATCCTGCATCTTGTCGCTCTGGTTCTCCTCTGACCCCAATCCTGGGAAACCTAATCCCTAACTGTGTCCCTTCTGTCGAGCTATTAGCTGTTGCCATCTTTATGAATCAGAAATAATTTGGAGTCAAGGTCTACACAAGGACTATCTTGTCTCTGGGAAAACCTGGTCCTGGGGGCCTGCACTTACCATTACAATAGATAACAAAAGACCAAACCTCAACACACCCACTTTTTCCAATTTTTTGTAATGAAACTTTTTCCAAGATGCTACTTGAATAAATGACTCCAAATTGCGCGAAAGGCATTGAATCTTTCCACTGAGGCCACTTTTCACATGTGAATTTCTGTTATCTCCTTTTCCACTCTGTTCCCTAGCTCCTGCCTTCATTGACCACTGCAACAATGAGCCCTTATTAGAACATAGCCTTAACCATTTTTCTTCCTTTTACATCATTTCTGCTTCCTCCTCAGCCATGCTCCCTGGGTTTTCAAAGGTATGGTATTACTGTCTCACTGAGGGCTGAGCCGCCAACAGTCATTTAGTATCTTGGAAAAATGTTAAGTTCTTTATTTACTGTAATTCTATGGAAAAAGCGGTTTCTCTGACCAAGGCTGAGTAGCATTTATCTGTGGATTTATATACAGCAATTTAGGAAGCAGTTTAATGCTTTATACTTCAAGTTTTCAGTTTACAACTTTAAGGTTCAAAAAGCAGTTTGATCCACAGATACATTGTCTCTTTATGCTATTTAGGGGTTGTTTAAACAACTCTTTTATCCCCCAATGTAGCAAAGTAGGTAAAATGTAAATACAGATGATATTACTGGGGCTAAACATAGGTCCTTATCTGTCAAGTGAATAGCACTCTCAGTTTCAATCCTGCAAAGGTATCACACCTGTCACTGATCATTGATGACTGCTGCTTTGGCAACTTGTTCGAAGGGACAGTTATATGTATGGCTCTTTACAAAGGAGGGACGATTTGAGCCACATACTGATGAACATAGATAGAGGCTTTGAAATTCACCTACCAATTCAGAAATTGTTATATATTGATAGGTGATCAGGCAGGACTCACCAATCATTCAAGGCCATAGCCAGTATCAAGCTTATTTTTCCTATTCTGTGGAGGAAATGTCTTGATACTTTTACATGAATATCCATATCCTGTACTCCATTCTAGCCTGTGCTACCTGTGTCCATGATTTACACGGACCCAGTTGACACCACCTTCAAATTCTATGAACAAACCACTCCCATATTTGTGAAGACATCAATTAGACTAGAGGAGTGGAGAAATAGTCCCTAAAGGTGCTAACAGATATTTGGGGAGTCCTGGTGTCTTTACCAGATGATGCTAGGGAAGTTGAAGTCCTTTGTTTCTTGGGGTTTTTAGTAACAGTAAAATAATATAAAACTGGACTCAACCAGAAGCTCAAGGAAAATTTTATTATGTACAAAGAATTATCAGGGGAGGCAAGCTGTAAATCTCAGTAGCTGTGTGGAAGAGAAGTGGAGAAAATTAAACCACATGACTTGGCTAACAAGCCACATGTCAGGAAGACAGCATTAGAGGAAATGTGAAGCAAAAATCTTAGGAAAAAAACATTCTTAGAATAAGAGAAGAAAAAATATTCTATGTAATTTCAGAAAAAATGGGCATAATTAGAAAGCAGCATAGACTATAACAGACTTCACTATAGAGTGGGAATTTGGGGAAAGAATTCTAAGTATATTATGTCATAAAAAGTAATTATTTTGGTCATCTCTTTAGCATAGCTCATGGTAGGCCCATGTTTCTTGGTTAGGCTTAAAATCCTGAGGGTGGTTCATCATCCAGAGGACTCTCTGTCAGAAGTAGAATGTTATATCTCCACCCACACTAGAGACACTATCCACTTGACCAGGAGTTTCTTTCTTTTTTTTTTTTTTCTTAATGAGTCTTTATTGCTACTGTAGTGATATGGAAGGAATTTTTGTTTAACTTTTATTTATTTTCTCCTTTGACAATCTTATATGTTTGTGAAATGTATTCTTCTTACTTTCATGCTTACCCTTTGCTATCTTTCTCCCATTACTGTCAACCCCCATCTCCTTTGTAAGTCCCTAACACAATCATGTCTTTGTATTATTCCTTGTGGACTAAATCACTTTAACCAGAGTTCCCAGAGTGATGATGGTCCAAGGCTATCCATTGGAGCTTGGTCAGCTACCTGTGAGTACACAATGACATGAAAGCCAGTCCTCTGCAAGCTACCAGTAACCCACTGATGAGCAGAGTAGAACATGGCCTCTAAATACCTCACCGATTCTTCTTTATCTTATAATAGACATAAGCACATGCAACCTCTCAGCAGAAACATATGTTGCCATATACAAACTTAATTCTCAAGGCCAATGCAATTGATAAAAGTCTCACAGTGATGTAACTATTTGCTACATGTTGTAGAGTTTCATTCATAGATTTTTTTTAAAGATTTATTTATTTATTATATTTAAGTACACTGTAGCTGACTTCAGACACTCCAGAAGAGGGCATCAGATTTTGTTATGGATGGTTATGAGCCACCATGTGGTTGCTGGGATTTGAACTCTGGACGTTCGGAAGAGCAGTCGGGTGTTCTTACCCACTGAGCCATCTCACCAGCTGTCATAGATATTTTTGACTGCATGTGCCAAGACCAATCTCTGTTACTATAACTTACATTGTTAGTCTGTTTAAAGGACTTCAGTCATGCTGTCTTAAAATTACCCTATTGAGTTCATCTAATTAGATGGTAGTTTCAACTTTCATATTTCCAAATTTGGTTATATTATTTGGTCCTGAATGTGAAAAAAATGGAATATTTTCTGGGGTGACACATATCTACCTATAGTATAATTCTCTTTGAGTTATGGAAGGAGGGCTTGAGCATGTGAGATAATAATTTTATAGGCCCTAAGCAGAAAGGCCAAGCCTACTTTCAAACATTCTCTCTGGCCTGCATATTGACATTGTCTTGAAATGATCAAGTCATAGACACATGTGCTTAGGTTTTAATATTTATCATTTATATTATTTTTAGCTAATACTTAGAAAGTTTTATGTGGTGTTTTTGACTCCATTCTTTAAAACTATCATGTTATGTATTTGCACCACTTCAAATAGCGTCCCTGCAGTTAGTAGATAAACACAGGCTTAGAAATAGATCTGACCAGAAGTATTAATTCCCTGTGGGTCTTATTATCTGTTTTATTTCATTGAATTATGCCTTATGAGACCTGGGTATGAAGGTGATGGCTCTCAGTAATAGTTTCTAACTTGTGTTTTTACCTCAATTAAGATCTCAGATGTATAGCCCCTGGACAAAAAAGTTGTTCACATTCAATTTGAGAGAAATAACATAGGCTGAAAGAAGTTGTGTGAGTTTAGAGTGATCATCAAATCTTGAAAAATAGTACACACCTACGTATGCCCAAAGGAATGGTAAAAGTACACTTAGGCTTGATAACTCAGGCTCTATCTCCACCCTATTCGTGCTCTGCAGAGACTCATTTCCTTACCAATTCTTCTTTGATGATTGTTAACACTTTCTACAAAGATAGGGATGGAATGGTTATTGCTTTTTCACACTTTTTCTTAGCTTTTAGTGTACAAGCCATGGTGAATTGACATACAATTTCTCATATAACGCATTGATAGCTGCCAGGAAATCACACAGATGTGCTCTTCTCCTTTCATGTTTTCCCTCACTATCTCTTCATAGGAATGAGTAGTGATTTATTTAGAAACTTAATATTGAATATTACCTCCATCTTGGTTCCATATTTCATGTCTGAATTTTCACTTCCTTGCATCTCTATTCTAGCCTGGTTTGTTATAGATTTCCACACACTGCCTGAAGATGATTGGATAGTGGTGGCTGGTAAAGGAGCCTCACATCTAGTGAGTAGAGTTCAATGATAATGGTTAGCACACTTTAATTTAGGAAGTAGATAATTGTAAGTGAATTTTCATCCAGTGTAAAACAACAGAATTGAAAGGTTTAGACAATAAGTTCAACATTCTTGAAATATGATTTTGTAACATTGGATTCTGTGCACCTTTTTGTTACTGAGAGTGGACAATTAATTGTACAGTATATTTTACTTGAGCAGTTAACTGTATACTTTGGTTAGTTATTGAGTGTGATAAGAGTTGAAGCTCCAGGCCATGTTGGGCAGTAACTTGGTGGATGGTCCCACGGTCCCCAGAGGACTCTTCACACCGTAGGCACCCTAACACACCTAGGATCTTAGGATCACAGGTGAGTGGAACGCAGCATCTGTTCCAAAACAATTCTGAGGGGCCTGTGACAGCAGGAGCAAGGACACAGGAGCCCTGCCTGACCAGCGGCTTGGGTTCCTTCTGGTCAGTGCTGATATATCTTGTTTTTGAACACACCAGACAGCCCTAAGGTCCCCCGAGGATATACCACTTTCAGGTGCTGTAGCACACCCAGGATCTTAGGATTCCAGGATCCCAGGATCTCAGGGCCCCAGAGGAAGCTTGACTGCCAAAAACTCTGACAATCTCATTCACAGGATCCCAGAATAACAGGATCACAGAGAAAGCTGGACTCTGAGGAGTCCTGAATCAACTGGGATTACAGGAAGGATGGGCTCCAATCAGATATTGAGGGCAGCAAGCACTTGAGCTACTGAGATGGCAGGAAGCAAACATAAGAAGAGAAGCAACAGAAACCAAGGTTACTTGACATCATCAGAACCAAACTCTCCCCCATAACAAGTCCTGGATACACCATCACACTAGAAAAGCAAGATATGGATCTAAAGTCACAGGGTCTCATGATGATGGTGGAGGACCATAAGAAGGAAATAATTCCCTTAAATACAGGAGAATATATCCAATCAGGTGAAAGAATTGAACAAAAACATCCAGGATCTAAAAATGGAAGTAGAAACAATAAAGAAATCTCAAAGGGAGACCATTCTTAAAATAGAAAACCTAGAAAAGAAGTCTCAAGGCATAGATGCAAGCATAATCAACAGAATACAAGAGATAGAAGAGAATTTCAGGTGCAGAAGATACCTTAAACAATCAAAGAAAATGCGAAATGCAAAAAGATCCTAACCCCCAAAATCCAGGAAATCCAGGACACAGTGAGAAGACCAANCATAAGGATAATAGGTATAGATGAGAAGGAAGATTTCCAACTTACAGGGCCAGTAAATATCTNCAACAAAATTATAGAAGAAAACTTCCCCAACCTAAAGAAAGTGA
>NC_034607.1:22763228-22769868 GCF_900095145.1 Mus pahari | reverse complement strand
CTATACCCAGCAAAACTCTCAATTACTGTAGATGGAGAAACTAAGGTATTTTATGACAAAACCAAATTCACACAATATCTTTCCATACATCCAGCCCTTCAAGGGATAATAAAGGGAAAACTTCAACACAATGAGGGAAACTAAGCTCGAGAAAAAGCAAGAAAGTAATCTTTCAACAAACCTAAAGAAGATACCCACATGAACAGAAGTCTAACTCTAACAACAAAAATAACAGGAAGCAACCATGACTTTTCCTTAATATCTCTTAATATCAGTGGACTCAATTCCCCAATAAAAAGATATAGACTAACAGACTGGCTGCATAAACAGGACCCAACATTTTGCTTCATACAGGAAACACACTTCAGGGACAAAGACAGACATTGTTTTAGAGTCAATGGATGGAAAACAATTTTCCAAGCAAACGGTCCCAAGAAACAAGCTGGAATAGCCATTCTAATATAACTTCCAACCTAAAGTTATCAAAAAAAGATAAGGAGGGGCACTTCATACTCATCAAAGGTAAAGTTTACCAAGATGAACTCTTAATTCTGAACACCAATGCTCCAAATGTAAGGGCATCTACATTCATTACAGAAACTTTAGGAAAGCTCAAAACATATGTTGCACCTCACACAATAATAGTGGGAGACTTCAACACCCCACTCTCATCAATGGACAGGTCCTCGAAATAGAAACTAAACAGAGACACAGTGAAACTAACAAGTTGTGAAACAAATGCATTTAACATATCTATAGAACATTTCATCCTAAAATAAAAGGATATACAGTCTCAGTACCTCATGGTACTGTCTCCAAATTTGACCATATAATTGGTCAACAAACAGTTCTTAGCTGATACAAAAATATTGAAATAATGCCATGCACCCTATCAGATCACCACAGACTAAGGCTGATCTTCAATACCAACATAAATAATAGAAAGCCCACATATGTGGGGAAGCTGAACAACACTCTACTCAATGATAACTTGGTCAAGATAGAAATAAAGAAATGAAATACTTCATAGTTTAATGAAAATGAAGCCACAGCATACCCAAACTTATGGTGCACAATGAAAGCATTCCTAAGAGGAAAACTCATAGCTCTGAGTGATGCCAAAAAGAAGCTGGAGTGAGAATACTCGAGCTCAGTACACCTAAAAGCTCTAAAACAAAAGGAAGCAAAGTCACCAAGGAGGAGTAGACAGCAGGAAATAATCAAACTCAGGGGTGAAATCAACCAAGTGGAAACAAAAAGAACTATTCAAAGAATCAACCAAACCAGGAGCTGGTCCTTTGAGAAAATCAACAAGATAGATAAACCTTTAGCCAGACTAACTAGAGGACACAGGGAGAGTATCCTAATTAACAAAATCAGTAATGAAAAGGGAAACATAACAACAGAATCTGAGGAAGTCCAAAAATCATCAGATCCTACAAAAGTCTATACTCAACAAAACTGGAAAACCTGGATGAAATGGACAATTTTCTAGACAGATACCAGGTTCTGAGGTTAAATCAGGATCAGATTAATGATTTAAACAGTCCCAGATCCCCTAAAGAAATAGAAACAGTCATTGATAGTCTCCCAACCATAAAAAGCCCAGAACCAGATGGGTTTAGTGCTGACTTCTGTTAGACCTTCAAAGAAGACCTAATTCCAGATCTCCTCAACCTATTCCACAAAATAGAAATAGAAGGTACTCTACCCAATTTGTTCTATGGTGTCATAATTACTGTGATACCTAAACCACACAAAGACCCAACAAAGAAAGAGTACTGCAGACTGATTTCCCTTATGAATATCAATACAAAAATACTCAAAATTCTCACAAACTGAATGCAAGAACTCATCAAAACGATCATCATGATTAAGAAGGCTTCATCCCAGAGATGCAAGGATGGTAAAGTATATGAAAATCCATCAATGTAATCTACTATATAAACAAACTCAAAGACCAAAACCCCATGATCATCTCATTAGATGTTGTGAAAGCAAATGAAAAAGTACAACATCCCTTCATGATCAAAAGTCTTGGAAAGATCAGGAATCCAAGGCCCATACCTAAACATAATAAAAGCAATATGCAGCAAACCAGTAGCCAATATCAAACTAAATGGTGAGAAACTGGAAGCAATCCCATTAAAATCAGGGACTTGACAAGGCTGCCTACTCTTTCCCTAACTATTTAATATGCTACTTGGAGTCCTAGCCAGAGCAACTAGAAAACAAAAGGAGATCAAAGAAATACAAATTGGAAAGGGAGCAGTCAAAATATCACTATTTGCAGATGATATGATAGTATATATAAGTGTCCCCCAAAATTCCACCAGAGAACTCCAAAACCCGATAACTTCAATATAGTACCTGGATATAAAATTAACTCAAACAAATCAGTGGCCTTTCTCTACACAAAGGATAAACAGGCTGAGAAAGAAATTAGGGAAATAACGCCCTTCAAAATAGTCACAAATAATATAAAATACATTGGTGTGACTTCAAGTAAGAAAGAGAAAGATCTGTATGATAATAACTTCAAGTCTCTGAAGAAAGAAAGATCTCAGAAGATGGAAAGATCTCCCATGGTCATGGATTGGCAGGATTAATATAGTCAAAATGGCTATCCTGCTGAAAGCAATCTACAGATTCAATGCAATCCCCATCAAAATTCCAACTCAATTCTTCACAGAGTTAGAAAAGGCAATTTGCAAATTCATCTGTAATAAATGTTCTAGCTACAAAAAACTATTCTCAACAATGAAAGAACCTGTGGTGGAATCAAAATCCTGGTCCTCAAGCCGTTCTACAGAGCAATTGTGATAAAAACTGCATGGTACAGAAAGGTAGATCAATGGATCACAACTGAAGACCCAGAAATGTACCCATTCACCTATGGTCACTTGATTTTTGACAACGGAGCTGAAAGAAGACAGCATTTTCAACTAATGGTGCTGGCGCAACTAGCTGTTACCATGTAGAAGAATGCAAATTGATCCACTCTTATCTCTTTGTACAAAGCTCAGATCTAAGGGGATCAAGGAACACCACATAAAACCAGAGACAATGAAACTTATAGAGGAGAAAGTGGGGAAGAGCCTTGAAGAGATCGGCACAGGGGAAAGATTCCTGAACAGAACAGCAATGACTTGTGGTATAAGATCAAGTACCACATCCAAGAAGCTAGCCAGTAAGTAACATCCCTCCATGGCCTCTGCATCAGCTCCTACTTCCTGACCTGCTTGAGTTCCAGTCCTAATTTCCTTTTGTGATGAAAAGTAGTGTGGAAAGTGTAAGCTGAATAAACTTTTTCCTTCCCTCCCCCCCCAAAAGATCAAGTATCAACAAATTGGACCTCATAAAACTGCAAAGCTTCTGTAAGACAAAGAATACTGCGAATAAGACAAAATGTCAACCAATAGATTGGGAAAAATCTTTACCAGTCCTAAATCTGACAGGGGACTAATTTCCAATATATATAAATGACCCAAGAAGTTAGACTCAAGAAAACCAAATAACCCTATTAAAAATGGGGTACAGAGCTAATAATTCTCAACTGAGGAATTACCAAATGGGTGAGATGCACCTAAAAAAATGTTCTTAGTCATCAGGGAAATGCAAATCAAAACAACCCTGAGATTCCACCTCAGACCAGTCAGAATGGCTAAGATAAAAAACTCAGGTGACAGCAGATGCTGGTGAGGCTGTGGAGAAAGAGGAACACTCCTCCATTGCTGGTGGGACTCCAAGCTGGTACAACCACTCTGCAAATCAGTTTGGCAGTTCCTCCGAAAATTGGACAGAGTTCTACTAGAAGATCCAGCAAAACTTCTACTGGGCATATACCCAGAAGATGCTCCAACTGGTAATAAGGATACATGCTCCACTATGTTCATAGCAGCCTTATTTATAATAGCCAGAAGCTGGAAAATACCCAGATGTCCCTCAACATAAGAATGGACACAGAAAATGTATATTTACACAGTGGAGTACTACATAGTACTACAAAATGAATTTATGAAATTCTTAGACAAATGGATGGATTTGGAGGATATCATCCTAAATGAGGTAACCCAATCACAAAAGAACTCACATGATATGGACTCACTGATAAGTGGATATTAGCCCTGAAGCTCAGAATCCTTCTTAGAAGGCAGAACAAAATACCCCAGGAAGGAGTTACAGAGACAAAGTTCAGAGCAGAGATTGAAGGAAGGACCTTCCAGAGACTGCCCCACTTGGGAATCCATCCCTTAAACAACCACCAAACCCAGACACTATGGCAGATGCCAACAAGAGCATGCTGACAGGAGCATGATATAGCTGTCTCCTGTGAGGCTCTGCCAGTGCCTGGTAAATACAGAAGTGGATGCTCACAGCCATCCATTGGATTGAGCACAGGGTCCCCAATGGAGGAGCTAGAGAAAGTACTCCAGGAGCTGAAGGGGTTTGCAGCCGCACAGGAGGAACATCAATATGAACTAACCAGTACCCCCTGAGCTCCCTGGGTCTAAACCACCAATCAAAGAAAACACGTGGTAGAACTCATGCCTTTTGCTGCATTTGTAGCTGAGGATGGCCTAGTCAGTCATCAATGGGAGGAGAGGCCCTAGCTCTTGTGAAGGTTCTATGTCCCTGTATAGGGGAATGCCAGGGCCAGGAATGGTAGTGGGTGGGTTGGGGAGCAGGTAGAGCGGTAGGGTGTAGGGGATTTTCAGAGGGTAAACTAGGAAATGGGATAACATTTGAAATGTAAATAAAATATATAATAAAAATATGAGAAAAAGTTAAACTTTTTTTTTGTTTTTTTTGTTTTTTTTTTTTTTTTTTTTTTTTTTTTTTTTTTTTTTTTTGTTTTGTTTGCTTTTTTTTTGAGACAGGGTTTCTCTGTATAGCCCCGACTGTACTGGAACTCACTCTGTAGACCAGGCTGGCCTCGAACTCAGAAATACGCCTGCCTCTGCCTCCCGAGTGCTGGGATTAAAGGTGTGTGCCACCATCACTTTTATACAAATTTCTATGAAGGAATAGAAGAATGAATTATTCTGTATCATTATTCTTTAAACAGTGGGCATTTTAGAAAAATGAATAGCAATTTAAAAAAGACTCTTGTTTTGAGAACTTGCTATTCTCTTCGTGTGTTTTTGATTTATTAAGGGATAATATTTGATATTTCATTATTTATATTCATCTTTCCATGATTTTAGTATTTTAAATTCTCTCTTCAGTCCTTATGAGTGTCTGTTTCTCTATCCTTAGTGTAAATGACAGATTCCTTGATATACTTTCTACAAAAATGGCTTCATTTTTTGAGAATTTCATTAGTACATGCTTAAATAATAATTTAAGTTTTTACATTTGCTTGATACCAATAGGCATGATATAAAATACATCATTTTATGGTTTTTTTTTTTTTTTGTGAGCATTGCTTCTGCTCTGCCAGATGTAGCTCTTATCATCTTCCTTAGTGTACAGGTTGACCTTCATCCTTGGTTCCACTCACTCAGCTTGATAACTGAATGGGCCCTGAATAGGTTATTTATACTTCTCACATTTCTTTGGGATTTTAAACACCCCTTCCATGCTATTTCAAGATTTGAGGAGTTACTAACTACCATTTCCTCAGATATTTTACATATGCATTTAATGTATATTTCAGCAATGGTCTTAACCTTAAGATTTAAAATGTTTGGGCTCATGGTCTTTTTTCAGAGTTTTTGGAAGCCATTGTCATGACAGACAAGTCTATATTTATGATTAAAGAAATATAATAATTCCTTAAATTTAACTTCTGCCTGATCTATTTTATTTGGGAATGTTTCATATTTTTATGTTAGCTCAGATATTCTGTTCTAAAATTTTTTATCATGGTTTATTGAATATCTGGATTTATAGTGGGTTTCTTTCTGCAGTCTTGATATTTTTTTCAATTTTTTATTGCATATTTTCTTCATTTATATTTCAAATGCTATCCCAGAAGTTCCCTATACTATCCCCCTGCCCTGCTGCCCTACCTACCCACTCCCACTCCTTGGCCCTGGCATACCCCTCTACTGGGGCATATAAAGTTTGCAAGACCAAGGGGGCTTCTCTTTCCAATTAGGCCATCCTCTTCTATATATGCAGCTAGAGACATGAGCTCTGGGGTTACTGGTTAGTTCATATTGTTGTTCCACCTATAGGCTTGCAGATCCCTTTAGCTCCTTGGGTACTTTCTCTAGCTCCTCCATTGGGAACCCTGTGTTCCATCCAATAGATGACTATGAATATCCACTTTTGTACTTGCCAGCCACTGGCATAGCCTCACAAGAGACAGCTATATCAGGGTCCCGTCAATAAAATCTGGCATATGCAATAGTGTCTGGTTTTGATGGTTGTATATGGGATGGACCCCTGGGTGAGGCAGTCTCTGGATGGTCTTTCCTTCTGTCTTAGCTCCAAACTTTGTCCCTGTAACTCCTTCCATGGGTATTTTGTTCTCCATTCTAAAAAGGAGTGAAGTATCCACAGTTTGGACTTCCTTCTTCTTGAGTTTCATGTGTTTTGCAAATTGTATCTTGGATATTCTAAGTTTCTGGGCTAATATCTGCTTATCAGTCAGCGCATACCATGTGTGCTCTTTTCTGATTGGGTTACCTCA
>NC_034607.1:22753174-22762448 GCF_900095145.1 Mus pahari | reverse complement strand
GTCTACCTGTCTGTTGCTATACCAGTACCATGCAGTTTTCTGTATAGATGGAGTTGTAGATAGATACTGTTTGAATTTGGATTTGTCTTGAAAATATCATGTTTTATCCATCTATGTTAATTGAGAATTTCCCTGGGTATAGTAATTGAGGTTGGCATCTGTGGTTTTTAGAGAGTGCAAGATATCTATTCTGTCCCTTCTAGTTTTTAGTGTCTTTTCAGAATTTGTGTGTAATTCTGAAAGTTCTGTCTTTGTATGTTCCCTGACCTTTTTACTTTGGAAGTTTTAATATTCATTCTTTGTTCTGTAGATTTTGTGTTTTGGTTATTGTGTGACAGAAGGATTTTCTTTTCTGGCCCAGTCTAATTGGAGTTCTATACTTTTCTTATATGTTTATAAACATCTCTTAATTTAACTTGGGAAACTTATTTTGTTGAGAATAATTTCTAGGCTTTGGTATCTTCAGCTTCATATATTTCTATTATTCTTATGTTAGGTCTTTTCGTGGTTTCTCCGATCTCTTGTTTTTTTGTTTTTTTTTTTTTGCATCAGGCATATTTTTAGAATTAACCTTGTATTTGACTGATATATCAATCTCTTCTGCTATACCTTTTATGCCTGAGATTCCTTCTTCCTTCTCCTGTACTGTGTTGTTGATTCTTTCTTCTGTTGTTTCTGTTCTCTTTACTAAGTTTTCCATCTCCAGGATTCCTTCAGTTCATGTTTTCTTTATTGTTTGCATTTCCACGTTCAGGTCTTGTACAGCTTTACTTATTTCTTCCACCTGTTTAACTGTATTTTCTTGTATATCTTCAAGGAATTTATTTGTTTTCTGTTTAAAGAAAATGCATGATTGTATTTTCGCGGGCCTTTGTCCATTTGGATGGCTTTGGTCCCAGGTCCTGTTACAGTAGGTATTGGGAGGGGGTAACCTTGGTTTTCCTGATGTGGCAGGCCTCTGATGAGTATCCTTCAGCCGTATGGTTCTGGAACTACAAGTCTTTATGGGTCAGGAGCTGCAGGTCAGATGAAGTTGTGCAGAGAGTTGTCAGGAGAAGAGAGGTCAACCTGGGCTAGCAAGCTGGTCATGGTTTCTTGGCTCGTCCCAGAGGACTCAGTGAGCAGTGAAGATGGGTGGGGGAAGAGAAGGTAACCAGTGTGTTTAGGGATCTGCATGTCTGATGAACGAGGTCAGAGAGGTGAGGGGAGAATTAAGGTGCAGAAGGGATAGCAGGCTTCTCAGGCAAGCTTCATTTGCCCCTGAGGTCTCACACAAGCAAGGACGATCAGTGGTGGATAGGGAAGATTGACTTTATGGTTTAGGATGCTCAGGTTTGAGTATAGATTTTGGAAATATTCACTTATAATCTGATATTTCTTTGATACTTTTTGTAATTCTTAGCTATTCACTTATTCTCCTGTTAATTTGGAACATATCTGTCTATATTTCCATTACTATTGTTATTATTTTTATTATTGTTAATAATTTTCTTTCTTTCTTTTTGTTATTTTGGTCTGTCAATCTTGTCTCTTTTTAAAGGCCTAGCAATTAGATACATTTAGTATTTTGTAATGTTTTCTTTATTTCTCTTTGATTAATTTTAGCACTGCTTTTTATTATTTCTCAACATTCTTTGCATTTGGATTAACTTATTATTTCTCCATTTTTTGAACTTAAGTTCATTCATTTTTTGTCTCTTTCTGATTTTTTGATGTAGGCAACTAGGTCTCTAGACTTCCCTTGCAGTACCAAGATAGCCATAATTGTTATGTTGATTTCATTTTCAGTCTGTTTATTTTATTTTGGTAAAATATTCATTATCGTTGGGCTGTTTTCATTTTTATACAATTTCAGGATTTTTTTCTTTCTTTATTTTTTCTTTGACCCATTTATCACTTAGTAGTGAGTTGTTTAAACTTCACAAATTTTTGTTCTTACAATATTTGCTTGATGTCCACTTAAAGTTTAGTTCATTATGATCAGGTAGGACAGTTGGATACGTTTGAACTCTTGTAAATTTTATATATTTTGTTTTGTGTATCGTAAGTCCTGTAAACTATGTAGAACCTAATGTGTCATCTCTGAAGAAACTGTGTACAAAATGAATGAAAGCACTTAAATGAAGTCCTGTCCATTTGAAATAGCTTGAAAATAACACCGTAGAATGGTTCAACATGTAGATTAACAAGGACTGTTGTGACAAGACTCCAAAAACTCAGGAAGAATTAGATAGCCGTGATAGATACTTTTAAATTAATTTAAATATTTTGTACATTGTAATGGAAATGAACAACAGAGTCCCTAGAAAGTCCCTAGAAGCGGACAGAATAATTATAAGAGATTCATTTGACAGGAGATTGGTATTTTGATGAAAAAGAATTGAAAAATTAAACATTTTAATTCACAGGCAAGTTTTCAGATGATTTGAAAAGCTAATGACTATAGAATTCTCCAAAAAGTTATACAAATGGCCAATAAATATTTGAAAACATATTTAAGATCCATAGCTAATTGGAAAATGCTAATGTTTTCTACACTGAGATTCCATATTACTAAGCAGAACAGCTGTTTTGATGGAGAGTAATATAACAAATGATTTTAATGATGCACTGAATGTAAAAAGCCATAGATTTTCTGGTGATAATATCGAGTGTTTATATCATAGTGAAATCTACTTATATCTGAAAATACAACTACCAGCTAACTGGTCCATCTAATATGTAACTGGGAAACATATTGAAGATATGAAAATTAACATCCTGCAGACCTTCATGTAGATAAGAGTATGAATCAAACCATCCAAAAGACATGGATTCATCTTTTGTGCTCATTGGCAGATAAACGCATAATGGATTTATAACATATGTGTATACACGAATATTTTATTCAGCCATAAAAAGACCAAAATATGCAAGTTTCAGGAAGGTTGATGACACTGTCTTTTTAAAAATAAAGAACACTTATCAGGAAAATATTTACTCCAATTTGCAGATTGTAACATTTTCCATTATATATACATGTCATTGACAAAAGTAGGGTGTATTTGGGAAGGAATATTCTAAATAGACCTGGGAATAGAAAACACATGAAGAAATGGGAGGTAAAAGAACAAATACCACATTTTCTCTTGTAGGCTAACATATATGGACTGTACTTGTGAGTATTCATATGTGCCTGTGTGTATGATTTTGTGTGTGTGTGTCTGTGTGCATGTTTGTGTGTGTTCACATGTGTTTGTGTCTGTTCAGACATGTAAGTGGAAGTTAGAAATGTGATATTTTTGGTAAGGAATTAGAACCAATGAAAAGGTGAATGAATATGGAAAACATAAGCTTGTACAACTGTGTACAATAGGAAATATGCGAAAAAACCTTTTTCTATCTACTTTCTTTTAAAGTGAAAAAATTCTATTACTATCTGAAAAATAAAGGGAAAATGTTAAAGAATTATCCAAAATTAATAAAATCTATGTTAAATATTTCTAAATATATACACATAGAAGTAACACTTTATAGAATGAGAATGTTGTCCGTATGTATTTAGGTATATTTAAATATATATGCATATGAAAATAATTGATAAGTAAAGGCATCCCAACTTTGAAACAGTAAGAGGGGTGAAGATATGAAAGGGTTTTAAGGGAGGAGAGGGAAATGTAATTTAGATTATAATCTCAAATGTAATCAGGTTATAATCTCAAAAAATAAAAAGTACTTTTAATACATGTAATTGTTCTTTCCTTATTACATGGAACAATTTGAATAGTATTGTTGACAGTTCTTTGATGATCTAGTAGGATTTTGTCCAGCTAAGTGCATTTTTGTGGTATAAAAGCAGAGATGATGACAGTTGTTGAGAAATGTTAGCTGTATTATGTAAAATATAAAATTATAGGAACTTTAATAAGGGAAAGCAACTGTAGCATAGGCTTTTATTTACTATTATTGAAAATAGGTTCTTTTGTCATACAGTACAGTTATACAATTACAGTATATTCATACAGAACAGTCATACAATTACAGTTTCCCCTCCCTAAATTCCTCCTCATTCCCTTCAACTTCTCTTCTCCCTCAAATCTATACTCCTCCCCGCACTCCGTATCCTCTGTAGATAAGAGTAACTCTATAATAGACAAACTTCAGATAGGACTAAACAGGATACAAAAACTCATGGCAAACAATCTTACATTAAGGTTGGACAACACAATCCAGGAGTAGGAAAAGCATAACAGAAGCATACAAAGCAGTCAGAGACACACCTATTCCTACTCTTAAGAGTCACAGAAAAAAAGCACCACAATAATACTCATAACATAGGAAAAGGACCTTGTGGGAATCCATGCAGGCCATGTGCTTGTTGTTTCCTTCCTTTTCTGTGAGCCCTGCTTAGTTAATTGTGTGGGCCTGTTTTCTTGGTGTGCTCTATCTCCCATGAAACCCACAGTCTTGGGCTCTCCCACTTTCATTGGAGAACCTGTTCAGTGTCTTTGGTTAAAGTACACACTTTCTTTGAAAACAATAGTGGCAATTTCAGAAAGTTCACACTGTACTCCACATTCTGCACATTAGAATTCCAAATTACTCCTTGAATGATGAATTTCTGCTTTTTTCTACTCTGATTCTGTCTATCATAGGTGTGTCTTTCTGCTTCTGTCTACTTACCCGAGGTTTTCCAAAGGAGATAAAATATAGAAGTGATTTCTAGAAAGAAATTGCTGTAAACAACATAAACATTGAAGGAACTTAATGCTGTAGGTGAAGAAATACATTAACAAAAACAATAGGAATTGAGGAATGAGGGAGAAACCATATTTTAAAACTCCACATGAAGCTGTGTGTATAATTTTTGTGGAGTACAAAAGACCAGATAATATTTGGTCATCATAATTTGACAAATGCATAGAATTGGCATGATAGTTGTTTCTCTCTATATTGGAAAGCACATTGAATGCTTGAAGATTCTGCACACAGGTGTTGTTTTGAGTAGTTTAAATATGACACAGTGAATGCTCTGGAGTGGTCTGGTCTGGGTTTGAAATTTTACCCATACTTTTCTCAGAGAAGGAAACATATCATGGGTCATGTGTCTTGAGCTTTCTAGAGATTTTGATGCTTTTGTGACATCTGCTCATTAATGCGATTGAATATGGTCATACAAATGGCTTGTTAAGATGGGTATTTTGCTCAAAAGGATCCCTCCTCTGAGGAACTCACCCAGGATCTTGAATGAAATCATAGCACCCAAGGCAGCTGAAGATTTTTCTCATAACATGTTTTGAAACTGTTGGTCACCCAAATGTCAAAAGCAGCTGCAGAACCCAAGGCCATGGTGTATATTCTATTCCTCTTGAGAGTTTGGTACAAACTGGAGAGAAAGAATCTGAGGGTGATTTGTGCCCTCTTTAGCCACAAGCATAATAAAAGCAGACATACATGCATAATTATACATATGACATGTTTGTTTGAGTAAGACTGTTGGTTCTTGCACAATTCAGGCTTTCAGTGTGACTGATCTACGGATGATGTTCACTCCTATTTTTATAGTTTTGCTCCTGAAGCTTCCTCTTCTTCTGTGCAGTTCAACTGAGAACATGTGCCTTTGGAGAGTAAAATTCAGTGAAAACTGCGATGGTGACTTCCCCCAGGATTGTGCTTTTGTCCTTTACACAGAAGTGGATCCTGCACCAAAAGACTTTTTAAAGTATCTCCTTAAATCGTGGTGAGTTCCCCTTGCAATTCTTTGTTTTCTACCTCATGATTCTCAAAGACACAGTGTCAGAGCTCTCTACATGGGTCAACCAACTTCTTATTCAGAGCCAGAACTGTAGAAAGTTGCCACAGTGTATTTGAGGATTTTTCTGAACACTAATTTTGCATTCTTTAATGGCTCAGTCTCTATTTGTGTCTCTTTGTATTAAACTCTCTCTTACAATTATCTCAACTTAGAGACATAGGACTTTCAAAAGTGTCTATTAGTACAACTCTTGCTGGCATACAGAGCCTAAATTCCATACAAGAAGTTTGCTATATTTTGCTAGGGTCAATGTTTTACAAAGACCAAACCTACTCCTTCTATAGTTTGCACACCATCATTTTAAATGTATCACTTTTGGACTTGATATTAAATAGAGAAATAAGACCTTGGAAAGATAAGGCATTTTTAGACTTTCTATTTGTGAGGTACCTCACTGTGAGCAATGATCTGTCCACAATTAGAGGTATAATTGCATCAGATTGTCTTTTCTTTTGATAGAAAACTAGATGACACTGAAAACTTGGCTGATTTCTTTCCCTGACAAATCCTAGAATGATGGGATTAGTAATGAGGCAATTTATTGACAGCAGCAATAAAGCATCTCACACTAGTTCAGCTCTACTCCTGTTGAGAATGCTTACATCTTAATATTTGTTTGCATGGTGACTTGTGATTATTTATATTTTCTGACAGTGGTGTCACATTTACATACATATATTTTCAAACTTCACATATTTTTATGACCATGTGCATTATAGTCACTTTAATACTAATTGTTGACCGCTAAAATTTATTCTGTCTTGAATTCATGTGTATAGTATTTGGACTTTCAGTTGCGGAAACTTCTAGTATCCATCTTTTGCTGGGTGTAAAAGTTTCACATTAATGATATTCATTTTCAGTTTTAACAATATTATGCATAGTTATTAGGAACTAATGTAGTATAGTTGTGGAGAATAAAAGAAACCTTGTTTCCAACCATCAGTAAGCCATGGTAACATTGACTTTGGGCTTTCCTCTGCTATTCCTCATTCTATTGTCTTTACATCAGGATGAAGAATCCCTCAGCTCTTATTTCTCTTCAGAACTGGACAATGAAAAGTTGTGTGTGTGTGTGTGTGTGGTTGGAGAGCATGACTGGATTATGTGCCTTCCAAACCCAAGATGGCATATCCCCCTGTGTGCTAGGTTTATAAAGATTTCATAGTTGTTTTTAAAAATCCTAAGATCGCATATGTAGCAGAAGATTGTCTAGTCAGCCATCACTGGGAAAAGAGGCCCCTTGGTCTTGCAAACTTTATATGACCCAGCACATCAGGGCCAAGGAGGGGGAGTGTGTGGGTAGGGGAGCAGGGGGGAAGGTATAGGGAAATTTGGGGATAGCATTTGAAATGTAAATGAAGTAAATACCTAATAAAAATTGAACAAGAAAGATCATTAGTCTTAGGTGGGAAATTACTGTAAGCCTGGAGGACAATAGAATATTGCTTTGTAGTCCTATCTTTAGGACTAATTTTGACTTTAACATTAAGTACATTAAGTATAACTTTCTCTCCTTTCCCTTCTAATTGTGCCTTCAAAGTTAGTACATCTTAACAAATCACCAGTTTAAAAGAAAAACCTAAGATCATGAGAGGTAAAAAAACTTAGAATAATGATAGTATTTCCAAATATTTATTACTATATTTGAGTTTCTACCAGCTAAAATGGGAACTGTAGATTGTAGTACTTGTAGTGATACAAAAAACAAAACAAACAAACAAAAAATAATGAATATAAGCAGAAATGCCTTAGGCTCCCAAAAGTTTCAATGTATCAGTTATGGAAGTTTTAGAATTTAAAATATCTAAATATGTTTGTCTTTTATTCTGTTAAAATAGCATATTGCTTTTGCTATGTATATTGAGTTATCCATTCTTCCCTAAAATATACTAACAGCTATTCAATGGGACTTAAGAACTGTTCAGTAGAAGATATTTTTTTAGGTATTATATAGCTTTCGTGGCATGTGAATCTGAAGTTTGAAATATAGGTTTTAAATATTGTCTTTTATTACATTTTAAATGATTTTCAAGAGGATAGGGTTAAGTCTTTAAATATTTGTAACAACTCAGTAATGAACTCACCAACTCCTGTACTTTTTTATAATAGAAAGTTATAATCGACAATCCAATGTCTGTTTTACAGTCAGTTCAGATTTTTATTACTTCATATTTGAAATCTATAAAATGTAACATCTTCTAGATTTTATAATTTGTTGACATATCATCATATGTAATTTATAGTACTGTTATGATCTTTTATTTCTGTCATATCTGCTATGTATCCTGTTCAATGTTTTTTTTTTAAATTGAGAAACATCTTTTATACTTTAAAAAAATCCTTTCTGTCTTTCTTTCTTTCTTTCTTTCTTTCTTTCTTTCTTTCTTTCTTTCTTTCTTTCTTTCTTTTTATTTAAGCTTTTTTCCACCTCTGGATTTTTAAAAATTATTTTATTAGATATTTTCTTCAATTACATTTAAAATGCTATCCCAAAAGTCCCATATACCCTCCCCCAGCCCTGTTCCCCTACCCACTCACTCCCACTTCTTGGCCCTGTTGTTCCCCTGTATGGGGCATATAAAGTTTGCAAGACCAAGGGGCCTCTCTTCCCAGTGATGGCTGACTAGGCCATCTTCAGCTACATATGCAGCTAGAGACACGAGCTCAGGGGGTACTGATTAGTTCATATTGTTGTTGCACCTACAGGGTTGCAGCCCCCTTCAGCTCCTTGGGCACTTTCTCTAGCTCCTCCATTGGGGGCCCTGTGTTCCATCCTATAGATGACTGTGAGCATCCACATTTGTATTTGTCAGGCACTGGCATAGNCTCACAAGAGGCCTCTATATCAGGGTCCTTTCACCAAAATCTTGCTGGCATATACAATAGTGTCTGCATTTGTTGGCTGACTATGGGATGGACCCCTGGGGGTGCAGTCTCTGGATGGTCCATCCTTTCTTGTTAGCTCCAAATTTTTTCTCTGTAACTCCTTCCATGGGTATTTTGTTTATGTATGTATGTATGTATGTATGTATGTATGTATATATTTATTATTTAATCTTTTAAGAAAGATTTTTTAATTTTTAAAAGTAATTTATGTTTGGCTTTATAATTGTATCATTTACGTCTTCCTTTTCTTCTCTCCTAACCTTTCTTGTATCCTTATTCTCTTTCAAATTTATGGATCTCTCTCTCTATATCTATATATCTAATCTATATCTATATCTATCTACTTCTACATTTACATCTACATCTATATCTATATATGTATATATCCCTTTGTGATTTCTTTAATTGTTTCTATTCCATTTTTAGATCCTTGATGGTTTTGTTCAATTCCTTCACCTTTTAGGTTGTATTTTCCTGTAGTTCTTTAAAAGATTTTTGTGTTTCCTCTTTAATAGCTTCTAGCTATTTATCTGATTTTCCTGTATTTCTTTTTTTTAAAAAAAGATTTATTTATTTATTATATTTAAGTAC
>NC_034607.1:22679329-22691532 GCF_900095145.1 Mus pahari | reverse complement strand
GTACCATAGATGGAGAAACCAAAGTATTCCATGATAAAACCAAATTCAGGCTGCTTTTTGTCAGATATTTGGTCACTAGTGAGAAAAACAACTAGCACTACAGATAATATAGACAACTTGCAGAAACACTTGTGTGGTGGTTAGCTTTAATCACCTTGACAAAAACTGGGCTCACTGGGGAAGAGGGAGCTTCAGTTGAAAAATATCAACTTGAACTGAGCTTTCCTGGTAACTATAGGTTACTCATGGCTTAAAGGAAAACACTTTGAGACCATCCTGCGGTCATGTATTCGCTGTGTTTTTCTGAATAATGATTGATATTGGAGGGACCACACTCCTGGGGCTGGGAATTTCCTTGTGTAGATGGTCCTAAGTTTTATTTCAAAAGCAGCCATGAGGAGCCAGGTAGTGAGCAGAGAACTTCTGTACCCTAGTCTTAACTTCTTACCTCCAGTTCTTTGCTTGAATTTATGCCTTAAATTTCCCCAATGAAGCACCATGAAACAAAAGTGCAACCCAAATAAACCCTTTCTTTCCCCAAGGTGTTTTTGTTTGTATTTGATTTTTTTTTTTGGTTTTTGTTTGCTTGTTTGTTGGTTGGTTTGTTTTTGTCAGTATTTTTTGAGAACAACAGAAAGCAAACTAGGATAACTTTCATAGTTCACAGTTCTCCTTTGTCAAGATAGGGTTAGTTCTTAGAAATCATCTGCAAAGTACATTTGGTAACCATACAATGACATGCTGAAAGCCTGTGTGGACTGAAGACCTCCTCCCTGCCCACAGGTCTGGAAAGCTGGCTTGCCTAGATGATATCACAAGGCCTTCTGCCCTGTTAAGAAGAAAGATGCTCAAGGATTTGCTTGTCCTCTTTCCTCCTTCTATAGTCACTTCAGGCTGGCCTTTGACCCTAGCCTTCATCACAGTTTCTTGTTTGGTGGCCCCTGTGGTTGACATCAACTAGACACACCTGTAATCGCATGTAACAAGCAACTCAAAGAAAGATTGCCTACATTTGTGTGGTCTGTGGGAGGTTAACATAATTAAGTGGATGGATATAGACAGATCCTGACCAGTGTAGGTGGCACTATTGCCTATGTTTAGGCTCTTGAATTGTATAAGAGGAGGCAAGCTGAGCATAAGCAATCAAGAGAGCATGCCTGCATTCATTTCTTTTTGTTCCAAAAACTATGGGTTCAATGTGACCAGCTGTTTTTAAGTTTCTGCTGACTTTATTTCCCTTGTATGATGTTCTGTAAGCTGAAATTGTGAACTAAAATAAATCTTTTTTCTCTAAGCTGCTTTTTGTGCTGATGTTTCATCATAGCAAGAGAAATAAAACAAGAAAACCATATGTTAGATTTTTGTAAACCTACTTTTATTAGGGTTTCTTAACACTCTATCCTCTCTTCTAGTCCACCAATCATAGTTAAGGGAAAAGAAAGGCTGATAGAAAATGGGAGTTGTGGACTTGTTTAGAAGTAGTTTGTTGGTACTATTCCAAACTTCATTGTCAGCAGTCCAGTCTACCACCAAATAAGAATCAGTAATGGCAGGTCAATCTAATCAGCAAACACAGAACAAGAATCAAAAGCAGCAGCTAGATCTAGAAGAAAACACAAGCTCCACTGAGTCAGCATGGGAAGAATCCAGAAACAATCCAGAATCCAGAATCCAGAATCCAGAATCCAGAATCCAGAATCCAGAATCCAGAATACAGAATACAGAATACAGAATACAGAATACAGAATACAATGAGAAGTTCTTTAGCACAAGTGAAGATCAGTAAAGACCAGAAAAGCACTGGAAGGCAGACCAATGCATGAACTTTGTCAGCAAAGGCCATCGAAGTGCTGTAAGGAGAGCCAGTGCAAGAACATCAAAAGGGAACTGTTGCAAAGTTAACCAATACAAAATCATCGTTCCCTGGGTACTTCTTAATACTTTTTCCAAGCATCAGGGATCCTCTCACATATCTGATTCAGCAAAATATCCCACTCTCCCGTGTGTTTCAGCTTCTCTTTCATAAGACACTTTCCAGAAAAAAATCACATGATACAACTGAGTCTCCAAAGGAATCAGAATTTTTCAGTTCATAAATCTTCCTTGGTAGTTGCTCTATCTGCTTTTAAACTATCTGTCTTTCTTTTGCCTCTCTAAAATTCCCCCAATTACTGAGTTCTTCAATGTCCTTAAACATGACTACATATTTGCAGGTGATCAAATATTAAATTATGCTGAATGGTACAGTTTGAGTGTGATATCTGTAGTCTGATAGTACAATAGATCCGCAGTCTGACTCTAGGGACCCCAATCTCATTCATGTGTTTTCAATGTATTTCACCCAAACAAAGTCAGATGGCTGTATGTGGTACCAAGTAAATGCCAAAATGTTCTAAAGTCCTTGAAAGTAGGATACTATATTTCATCATTGAGCAATCTCCCTGATTTTCAGTAAAATAGTGCATGCCCGAATAACACACAACTCTCATTGCCTTTGATGTTTGAGACAATGACATCAAGATATTTTGAGTGCTTTCTTCCTCTCAGCCCTCCTGAGAGAAAGATTAAGCTGTCATCTTCAATCCATAGCAAATTCAGACACAGCAGAAAGCATGGCTTTCTGCAGGACAGTTCACGCTAATGACCAGGGCAACATTCAAGCTAACTTCCTGCACCATCCATACGTTTCTCAGACTTCAGAAACCATGTAAGAGATGTGGGATCTGCCTTGTACAATTAGTTTATAGGATGATCTACATGGAAAAGAAGAAAAACAGTTAAATTTCATTTCCCCTTGTTTTACTTTTTTTACTTTAGAATTGAGAACAGATTGAAGCAGCTCTTTTTGTCTACTGTGTGCAGATGTTAGAAACTGGTGGTCATATGGACAGTGCTGAGACCGTTTATGCAAACCTCCTCCTCCTACCCTGGCTCTTCTCTCTTTGATATCATTTCAATTTCCCATGGTCTTAAAATAGCAGAATGGGAAGCTGCAATTCGTAAGTGCCAATTTTCTTCTTGTAAATTGCTCTAGATACTAATTGGACCATAACTGTGCCCAACTGATTTTTTGCTAAAACCTGATTCTTTGAGATTGCTTTGGGTTCATTTACATTTTGTTCAGATGGTAGAGAGCTCAAGAAGTCTCATTATAGTAGGATCCCTAATGCATTCATCCACCTGAAGATACCTTAGTGGGTGTTACAAACAAATTCCAACTACTTATCTACCCACCCATCCCTCAGTTGTTCTTTTTCCAAATGTCTTCCCATTCTGCTGGTGCTGGAGGTTAGAGAGTTGCACCATATCTGTTGAGCTTCAGTATAAATTAAGACTTGTGATCTCCAGCTACAACATCAGCTGTTATTGTCTGTTTCAATATTCACATATAGGAATATGCTTCACCAAGTATGATACTTTTTTTAGCTGTCTGTATAAATGAAACACAGAATGATACAGAATCATTCTCTGTTTCTTTTCTGTGAAAGGAAGAACAGGGCTGTTTTCTGACCTGAAGTGTATGAAATCCATAAAACTCTTAAAGTTCACTTTTAAGAACAAGTCAAACCACCTGGAAAAATTGCTGCAACATTTTGCTTTTGAAATATCGAAACATATAACAAAATTGGAAGCATTTCAAAATGAGTGCCCATGTCAGTGGCTAAATTGTCTCCTCCTAAAATTTGTATTGAAGTCCTAATCCTCAGTACTGTAGTATGTGATTGTATCCAGAGATGGGAGTCATAAAGAGATATCAGATGAGGTCACTGATGTATGCTTAAATCCAATGTGACCAGTGTCCTCACAAGGAGTCGCAAAAGAAACAGAAACAAACATGGCAGAATATGCAAGGAGAAGACAGTATACCTGTTCGGGAGAAGCAGGAGCATGAACAAACCCTGCTGACAATCTCAGTCTTCAGAAATGTAAGTTTCTGAAGCTCATTGTGTTTTATGTTGCTATGCTGCCTTGGGAAGCTAGTGCAAACCATGTGCTTGTCATCCACATCCTGATATCAACACATTGCTGTCTTGATTCACTGTTTGATTACTTTGTACACAATTCCCATGTTTTAACTAGTTTGTCCTTTCATGGCCCTCAAAGACAGAGTAACCCAGTGGGTTTCAGCTGATCAGCAATCTGTTTTGCAATAGCAAGGCATGTCTATATTAGTATGACAAAAAGTATCCTTCAGTTATCATAGCTATTTTAATAAAATGCACAACTTTAATAAATTGTTATTTGGATGTACAAAATAATCCCTATAGAAACTAGTGTGATAGATACCTGGTAGCTTCTGGTGATCCCTGAATTAAGGAGGACTCCCTAATTGGAGGAAGGAGATGTATTTGCACTGTGTGTGAAAACCCTGGTCAAGAGTAAGTAGAGGGACTAGCTCAGTAAGAAGTTTCCAAGGTACATTGTAGGAACACAGTTCAAGATCTGGAATCCCAGAGTCTAAGCAGAACCTTCATTACTGGGTGAGGTATCCTCTCCTTTGAAGGATCAGAGTGTTACTTAGGCATGAGTAAGCATGGAACTTAACAAACAGGGTAAATGACCTCCCCAGGAACTCTGGTTCAGTACTTTCAATTGTTTTAGTTAGGGTTACTATAGCTGTAATGAAATACTGTGACCAAAAGATAACTTGGGGAGAAAGGGAGTTATTTCATTTACAGTTCCATATAACAGTGAGTTATCATCAAAAGAAGTGATGGCAAAGCAGGGCAGGAACATAACAGGACAGGAGTTGATGCAGAGACGATGGAGGAATGCTGCTTACTAGCACATTCTCTCTTCATGGTTTATTCCACCTCCATTCTTATAGAACTCAGGACCACAAGCCTAGAGATGGCTTCACCTACAATGAGCTCAGCCCTCCCATATAAGTTGTTAATTAAGAAAATGCCCCCTAGGCTTGCCTAAATCCTGATGGAGGCACTTTGTTTATTGAGGTTTCCTCTTGGATGAGTAGCTTGGGTCCAGTTATTATAAAATTATCGAGCACACCAGGAAAATTGCTGTGGTGACATGACTTTGGCCTTTCAGAGAAGAAAATGCTTTGGGGAAAGATGCTTTCCTTCTTTGCCATATTTTTCATTCATTTGCATTTAACGTTTGGTGTGTATTCACTATTGAAGACATTGATAATCTTGTGTTTCTGCTGCCTGCTAAATGTATGTCTGAAGAAGAAAGTAAATTTACAAATACATTTTGCTTCCTTGAATGGAAGGATTTCCAAGATTTTCTCCTTGAAGATACCTGTGTGACTGCCAGGCACATCATTGCTGTTGGAACTCATCAAGCATTTAGTGGTACTCCGTGTTTGAATCTAGTAAGACTTGCCCTTGAAACTGCTGTTGGAGACCAAAGAAGATAACGTTCTAAGGTATAAGTATAGACAAGAATGTCTGGATAAGATCATTCAACACTGGAAATGAAGGTAAGAACAGACAGGACCACTTGAAGCCAAAAAGTTTCTGCACAGAATTATCAGCACAGCAAAGAGATTGTCAAAGGGGGTCGGGGGTAATGATTGTTGCCTGATGTATATTCCAGAGAGAACAATGTCTAGAATCTGTCACTAACTCCAAAAATTGAAAAACAGAAACCTGATTCTTCCCATTAATTTTTGTGCAAATGCATTAAACAGTAAGTTAGCAGAAGAAAAAGATAAGATCACCAAATAAATATATGAAAAAAAAATGTTAGCACCCCTTAGCCATTTGGGAAATGACATAAAAAACACATTAAGTTTTTATCTTGTGCCAGGCAGTGGTGGTCCACGCCTTTGATCTCAGCACTTGGGAGGCAGAGGCTGGTGGATTTCTGAGTTCAAGGCCAGCCTGGTCTATAGAGTGAGTTCCTGGACAACCAGGGCTACCCAGATAAAACCTGTCTTGAAAAACAAAAACAAACAAACAAACAAAAAGTTTCTATCTTATATAGTTCTGCTCCCCATTTGCAACAGTGTGTGCTTCTTGCTACCCAACCTAATGCTATGGATTCTCAAATGAAAGACACACACAGAGCCTTCAATTTTAATGTCTTAAACAGCTCAATGGCAGGGTCACTCTCAAACTTCCACATAGCTAATGCCTCCTCTCTGATACTCCTGTATTATTACTTATTAAAATCTATATTCTATCTTTGCTACCCCAGACCCAGGCCCGTAGCTGCTCTGGGCCCCAATCCCCACCTCTTAAGTATTCTCTCTCTCTCTTCTCTCTCTCTCTCTCTCTCTCTCTCTCTCTCTCTCTCTCTCTCTCTCTCTCTCTCTCCCTCTCTGTCCTACACTTCTCAAGCCCTTCTCCCTTAGTTCCTTGCCTGCCAATCCAAAATTCCTGCCTCTGTCTTGCTTCCCAACCTTTGGCCATTGGCACCTTTATTTACCAATCAAAGCCAACTGGGGGCAGGGACTCACAGCATCTGACATGCAGAAGTGTGGGTTCCTCTGTAATTTGGGAAGCCAAATTAACTAACACAAGTAACATTAGAACCAATCCACATTTTTTAAAAATTTAATTTATTTTATTAAAATAACATAAGGAACCAACTGTATTGGCTCAATAAAAACAAAATTAAAACACAAAATCATTAAGAAAACCTGTATTCCTGGCTTTCTTACAGACAAGGATGTGACTAGAGATAGGGTTGGGCTGTGGCCCACCCCATAGGGGCAGCTCCTGGAAGACAGATTCAGTGTGTGGGAGGCTGCCAAAGGTGGAGCACCGTGATTGGAAAGCCATCAGCACAGGACACCTTAGACACAGAGGAAGGTGTGTCCACAAAGTTCTGTAGTACCAAAGCAGGCTCCCCCAGGTGACCAGGACTCCATGTGCAAAACTGGCACTGCACCACTGTCCACATAGGCTCAAGGAGCCAAGTTCCCAATTGCAAGTCCCTGCAGCAGCCGGAGTGCCCTGCCTTCTCCAATGCCATTTGTCCTACACATACTCAGCTGACTTGTGTACCTCTGGAGCAGAGCAGGCTGGCTTGGTGGACAGCTTCTGTTTCCAGGGCAGGAGGGGTAGAAAAGAAGGCAATATGAAGTTCCAAGGCCCTGTGAGTAGTCTAGGTCCTTAGCAGCAGCAGCTTTTCCAAAAACATGCATTCTGTCCCCAAGGAAACAGAAAGTGGCCTGCTGACTCTTCTTCGTCCCCTGGTGGCCTAAGAACAGCTACATCATCAGCTAGAAGACTGGTAGCCTTGGAGATATAGTCAGTGTGCACGCATTGATGTCCTCAGTGTGAGCTGCCCGATGCAGGGAAGGCTCAGAGGCGCTCCTGTTGATTTTCGGAAGAGAGTGCTGAAGCAGCTCGAGGGAAGACAGGATCGGGGGAAACAAAGGTCTCTCTTCTTTGACTTTCTTCACACAGTCAGCCACCAACCTCTTCATTGCCTTGGGGCAGTTCTTGTAGAGCCTGCTGAGATCTGGGGAGGCATACCCATGGCCTACCATGAAGATGATCTGGTCTCTGTTGTTGGTGTGGGCATAGGGAAGCTCCCCGGTCATCAGCTCATACAGCACGATGCCACAGGTGTAGACGTCAGAGTGGAAGCTGAACGGGTTGTTATCCTGCATCTGGGTTACTTTTGGGGCCATCCCCAGCACAGAGCCAGTGGGCTGTTCAACCTGCTGAGAACCACTCCAGCGTGACTTCACTGTTGCCAAACCAAAATCTCCAATTTTCACTGTGAGGCCTTCATGGAGAAATATGTTGTTGGATTTCATGTCTCTGTGAATGATGTTCTTTGCATGCAAATAGTCCATTCCCTGAGCTGTCTGTCGGGCAATGTCAATTAGCTGGAACATCTGGAATTTCGTCTCCTGGACATGTAGGTGTTTGTAGAGACTGCTGCCCTCACACCACTGGGTCACAATCACCAGGTTGTCCTTTGTCATATACCCCATGAACAACAGGATGTTAACATGCCGTGTTTTGCGCAAAACAGCCACCTCGTTCCTGAAGGCCTGAAGTTGTTCTAGAGTTGGGTCAACCACCTTTAGGATCTTTACTGCAACATCTCCATGCCACTTGCCCTTGTACACAGTGCCAGAGGAGCCTGACCCGATCCGAGTAGACAGCATCACCTCACTGGCTTCTATTTCCCAGTAATAACTTCAGTCTCTCTGCCCACGAGGCCTAATTTTGTTTTTTTCCTGGGTCCCAGATCCCGGTTCCCGCTCTCTTTATTCTGGCACAGGCGTTTTGGGCTGTGACCAGCCTGTTGGACTCAGGTTGTTTGGACAGGGCTGAAGGTGAGGCTGGTTCACTGTGACTTCGAATTGCATCCTCAATCATCCTGCTGTCCACATACAGGGTGGTGCTGACCATGTGGACATTGGGAGTGGACGTTGACCTCTGCCTCTGGGACAGGAAACCTTCCAAGGAAGGGTTGGAGGTGTTGAAAGTGAAGGCATGGGGTGTGGAGTATCTGTGCTGGGAACTAGCAGGCATCCGGGAAACAGATTCTCACATCCTATGCCTTGGGAAAGAAGGTGGTGCTGGGACTCCACTGTCACCAACAGTGGAATTTGGAAACAGCAAGAGCTGTCTGATATTACTCCAGTCCACACACATAGTAGGTAGTTTGGTGCTACAGTGCTCATGAAACTTGTAGCCACAAGCCTGACATCGAAATCCATTTAGCAGGAACTTCTGAGAGATGTCACAGAATGCAAGCTTCAGGAATGTTTTCCGAGCAAAGTTGTGAGTTGTGAGTGGAACATGATCCAAAAAATCCACTTGCAGTTCTTCTCCAATCAGAGAGGCGGCATCAGCGTTCCAATCTAAGCCTGCTTTCTTACCTTTGTGTTCCTGGAGGAATCTGAACGATGCAATCTGGCTGCAGGCCTCTCACCTTCAGAGCCTTCATAAGGCAGTGCAAGCTCATTCCATTCCGCACATTGACCACAGTCCTTTGCTTATTTGGCAAGAAAACCCGGATAGTATTGTTTGTCTTAGAAGAATCCGTGAGTTTGCCATCATCTGAGGCCCGGCGCTGATAGCCAAACTGCTGAAGAATGGTAGGGGAGATGCAGCTGGAGCCATCAAACACCGCATCTTTGAGTCCAAAGCCATTGCTGATCATCTTCCAAGCTCCCTGTATGTGCTCCATCGATGCAGTTTAAACAATACTTATACCTGAGGAAGCCAGGCAGTGCCGGGTCCCATCGTGCAGCAGCAGTGGTGGTTGAGAGAACAACAACAAGCGGTGGTCACATTCTGTGTCACCCGCCCGGGGGATGGGGCCCTGGGAAAGCTCTGCATCTCTGCACTAGCTCCCCGCACCTCAGGGCACGAGCCCCAAAGCTCGGCCAGCTGGCCTGTCCAAGGGCCTGTGGAGAACAGCTGAGGAGCCTTCTTGCCTCAAGCCTGCTCAGTTCTAACTCCCACCATCCAAGATCCCAATCCACATTTTACCCTTTTCATCCATTAAGGTTTTTTTCTCTCAGATACACATTGAACAGAGTTATAATAGTTATGTAAGCTATAAGGTATGATATACACTAGTAGCATCCAGTTCTTCAATTTTGTCAATTTAGATACATTAACATTTATGTTAACTTAAAGAGTTTACAATTCTATACGTGAATTAGGTTTGATTTTTAACTTGCATTACCATCTGAAAACCATTCCTTTAAATGTGCATCATCTTTCTCAATGGTAAACAACTTAAGTTTGATTATGAGACTATACTATTCCTCAACCCCATCAGAGATCTGAGAACAAATTAAATACATAGGAAGCACAAAAACATAGCTTCCAAAACTTACACAATTATAGAGACAGTTGATTACCTGTACAGTCCCCTATTCCTCAAAACACTGGAGCATCTGTCTTCATCCTTCTGGTCCAGAACTATCTTACAGACCTTAAGAGAAGCTGGAACTACTAAGGACTAGCTTACTCTTTCTTGATAGAGCTAATTTGTCAACTATCACACTATCTTGTGTCTTTTCTTGGACAGTATTTTCATGTCTGTAGGTGAATTAGGGCAATTCTTGCCCAGTGGCTACCTTGCCACAACTGGACCAACTCCATATTGAGGTTATGATGCTCAATATCTTCTTTGAACCATGAAGGAGGTACTGCAGGAACAGTTATGTATCTTAGTCATAAAAATGTTAATAACAAAATGATATTAGATGTCATATTCCTTGGATTTATGATGCTTTGGAGACTATAGTATATCTGAACTGTTAAAACTTAACTACTTTTAGCTATTTTCAATTGAATAATAATGAAAGTATCTCATTCTAATTAAATCAGAATCTAATATGACCATGAGTTTACTATCTGGCCCTTAACTTCTGTTACTTAATCATCCTAAACAGTTTACAGAACTTCTAGGACAGGCAGAAGCCACACAGCTTCTTGGACAGACCCTGTTTTGGACTCCAGACATCTGGGCACCTTCCTCGCCTGGGAGGGCTTTGTTCACCAGAGCAGGTGAGAGAGCCATCTGGTGTCCTGGGTCCCTCAGGAAGCAGATTGCACTGGTGAGACTCCTGACTGCAGAAGACACACAGCTTCTGGGACAGACCCCGGACCCTATTGTGGGCTCCAGACATCCAGGTACCTTCCCTGTCAGAGGAGAGGTGTCCGCCCAGGAGTGCTCTTACTGCCTGAGCAGGGGAGAGAGCCATCTTGTGCCAGGGGTTGCTCAGGAAGCAGCCTGCACCAGTGAGACTCCCGACTGCAGAAGTCACACAGCTTCTGGGAGAGACCCTGGACCCCATTGTGGGCTCTAGACATTTGGGCACCTTCCCCACCAGAGGAGAGGTGACCGCCTGGGAGGGCTTTATCAGCCAGAGCAGGTGAGAGAGCCATCTGGTATCCCGGGTCGCTCAGGAAGCAGTCTGCACCAGTGAGACTCCTGACTGCAGAAGTCACATAGTTTCTGGGACAGACCCCGGACACAGTTGTGGGCGCCAGATATCCTGGCACCTTCCCCGCCAGAGGAGAGGTGTCTGTCCAGGAGCGCTCTCACTGCCTGAACAGGGAAGGGAGCCATCTTGTGCCAGGGGTCGCTCAGGAAGTGGTCTGCACTGGTGAGAGTCCAGACTGCAGAAGCAACACAACTTCTAGGACAGGCAGAAGCCACACAGCTTCTGGGACAGACCTGTTTCAGACTCCAGACATCCAGGCACCTTCCCCGCCTGGGAGGGCTTTGTCCACCAGAGCAGGTGAGAGAGCCATATTGTGTCCTGAGTCTCTCAGGAACCAGTCTGCACTGGTGAGAGTGCTGACTGCAGAAGCAACACAGTTTCTGGGACAGACCCCATTTCGGGCTCCTTTCAACCAAGCACCTTCCCTGCCAGAGGAGAGGTGACTGCCTGGGAAGGCTCTGTCCTCCAGAGAAGGTGAGAGAGCCATCTTATGTCCTGGGTCCCCTGGAAACTAGTCTGTGCAGGTGTGTGAGCAGACTGCAGAGGCAACACATCTTCTGGGACAGGGCCCTTTTGGGCCTACATCTTCAGCCAAGAGGCAGGTCTGAAAGCCAGAACTCTGTATACCTACCCTGCAAGAGGAGAGTTTATCTGCAGTGGGTATTCTGACCACTGAGACTCAGGAGAGAGCTGGACTCCCAGGACTGCTGACAGAGGCTAAGAGAATCACAGGAGGAACAAGATCCAACTAGAGACAACTTTAACAACTAATGCCAGAGATTACCAGGTGGCGAAAGGCAAACACAAGAATATGACTAACAGAAACCAAGACCACTCGCCATCATCAGAACCCAGCTCTCCCAACCTCAGCCAGTCCTGAATATCCCAACACACCCTAAAAGCAAGACTCAGATTTAAAATCATGTCATGATGCTGGTAGAGGACATTTAAAAAGGAATTAATAACTCACTTAAAGAAATGTAAGAGAACACTGCTAAAGAGGTAGAAGTCTTTATACAATTTCAGTAACACACTGCTAAACAGGTAGAAGTCCTTAAAGAGAAAACACAAAGATCCCTTAAAGAGTTACAGGAAAACACAACCAAACAGGTGATAGAATTGAACAAAACCATCGAAGACATAAAAAGGAAAGAAGAAACATTAAAGAAAACCCAAAGTGAGACAATACTGGAGATAGAAACCCTAGGGAACAAATCAAGAAACATAGTTGCCAGCATCAGCAACAGAATACAAGAGAAAGAAGAGAGAATCTTGGGTGCAGAAGAATCCATAGAGAACATGGGCA